>NC_141867.1:8824779-8987116 GCF_024713525.1 Acromyrmex echinatior
TCTTGGGGGAAAGGTTTTCCCCATTTTCGGTTGCGGAGGGGCCCCCCTTCCCCCGAGGGCATGTCACCCCCTGATGGCCATGTTTGGACCCCGGGTTCCCCTTTGGGGAATCCAGAACCGGGGCGAAGTTTCCCAGGGTCATCTGAACCCCTCCGGGGAGATTACGGGGGATGGTGGGGTCCCAGTTAGTTTTGCACCCGGGCCGACTGAATTAAAATTTTGCTTGAAGGGTTAGGGAAACCAGTACCGGGGGGGGCCCGGGTCAAAGAGTCGAGCGCTTTTCCGCCCGCAGATTCTCTTGGTAAACCGATGACGGGCGGGGGAAAAAACAGAGAAGGGCGAATTGTCCCTGGTTGGATACCGCGCAATCCCAGGTCGAGTTTTTTTTTTTTTCTTCTTTTTTTCCACGACCGGAATCTCTGGGAGGCAGTACTCGGGCGGAATGTCGCGAAGAAGCTCCTGGCAGTTGGCGGCCCACTTTCGGAGGGGAAAACCCCCCCACCATGCAGAATTTGCGGAGCTCCGTTTGGGGGGGAGCGATAGCATGGTTTGTTATGCGCCCCGGTTAGGGCCCTCGTCGACGTAGCGGGTCGTGTCGTGCCTCGCTTTGGGGCCTGAGGGAAACGCTCCGTCGTCATCGGCGAGTGACGCAGAGGGGAAATGGGAGAAATGGCGCGAAAAGCGAGACCGAAAAGTGGGGTTTTTAAATTGAAAAATCGCGTTAGGCCTCATCAACGCTGTGTGCCAAAGAATCCCTTGATCCCCTTTATCTCGAGTGAACAAGAATCTGCCGTACATTTTTTCGTTTGTCAGCCACTAGCGCGTCCGAGGGCCAACCCCCACCGCCATCGCCACCGAAAACCGCCACCGCCACCGCAGAAGTCCGTTCGCGAGGGGTGGCAGAAATTTTGCCCCAACTAGAGATGGTTTTGAGTGACTCACCGGACCTTTTACGCTGCGACCCCTTTAAAGGGACGCCCTGGCTTAGGGGTGTTTGTTCTCGAAGGACCCCGTGGTGTGGAAGGTAGCACCGTTTCTTCGCTAAAAATTGGGAAAGGTTTTTGCCCCCAATTTTCAGGGAAATTTGGCCCTCGTTTTCCTTCGGGAAAGGCGCGGTAGAGTTTCGCCGAATGAAAGTCTCTATCATAGCGTCGCCCCAATTAAAGGGACGTTTAAGAGTCGTTTAGCAGATTTTGCGTCTAAAACCCGCGTCGTCGGCGGAGTGAAAAGGGTAGCGCATTGGGATCGCCCTTTCGACAGGCTCCCCGGCAAAAATGTCGTGCTTTGGGTTTTTTTGGGGCCCTTGAGTGCGATGGGAGGGGGCCCACCTCTTTTCCCTGCTCCCAGAAGGGGTTTGCCCCAAGTTCGGCTCCCATTCTCCCGGTGAAACTAAAAAGCGAGGGGCGCTGGCTGAGTTGGTTTCGAAAAACCTCCCGTGGATCCACCCGACCAGTTTTTTGGGAGCGATAGGGTTGGGGGGCCCCCTTGCGAAAAACCTCTTGGAGAATGTTTGAGAATACTTCCGCTCCAAAAATTTAGATAAATAGAGTCTTTTTTCCCTGCGACCCGGTCAGTAAATTTGGACCCCTTTTAAAGTGGGGGAAACCCATTCTGATCCTGCTTTGGGGGGGCCTTGGTTAAAGCAAAAGGGACGTGGCAGAATAAAGGCCCCGACGGTTGGAAGTCGGTCCCTGTGGTTAACGAGGTCCCCCGTTGAGCGTTTACCTTTCCCCCCCTGGGCCCCGGGGCTTTTGCCGCTGATTTCCCATGACTTCGATTGGGATCGAGAGCGGGGGCAGGCGTAGGGGCGGGCCAGAGCCCCGGAAATCAAAGAAATTTTCCCAACCTTTGGGGATGAAACACGGGTGGTTTTGCCGATTTCCCCCCCCGGACCCTCAGCGATGGAAACTCGCCCCGTTGCGAGCAAAAAAGCCTTTTGGTCGTTTTCGCGGGCTGCCGACCCGTGAGGGACCTTGGGGGTTTTTGGGTTTTAAAAGTAGCGTTGGGTAACTTGAGGGTGACGAGACTGGGAACGTCCCGTGACTGGCACTTCGCGAAAATTGAGAGCCGAGGGCGTTGAAGCACCTTTTGAATTTTGGGGACGGCCCTTTCGGTCGACACGGATTTTTTCTTGAAATTTCAACCCCAAACAGTGGTGTTTTTTACCCGCATGGGGGGGCGCATTGAGAAAATTCCTGTGTTTTTGGCGTGATGATGCGACTTGGCAGATCGCGGGGGGTTGTCGGGGACCCTTTAGCGATTTTGGGGGGCGGCCTTGAGAGCAGCGTTCCCTTTGTCATAAGTCCAGCAAAAAAAGTTTGTGGTTTGGCAAGTCCGGGAATTGCTCTGGCGATTCCCATCGAGGGCGCGTTTTTGGGGCGAAAAGTCGATGAATAGGTGATTTAAAAGATCGAACCATGTGAGCCAAGGGTCTCAAGTGTACAAATAAAATGGTTTCAAAAGCAAAGTATTTGAACACGGGTTTTTTCAGAGGGGAAAGCCGAAGAGATAAAAGGTCACTTCCCTTTTTTAAAAAAAATTATAGAGAATACGAAAAGGGTTGCGGTGGAAAATATGGTGGGGGCCGGGGGTCGCGGACCAAGCCGAAGGTGTCTCGTTTTCTCTTTTTAAACCCAGGGTTTTATAATCTTCCCGTAAAGGCCGGAGCTGTCCCCCCCAAACTACCCCCAAAAATTTCCCCTTTTTCGATCGGGTTTTCCGTTCTCTTTTCCCCTTTTCGGTACCACCTTCTTTTTTCCCTCCGTCGTTTTCTCTCTATTCGGGGTTTCTCTTTTTCCTCGGGGCCCCCACTTTTCTTCGCCACCCTACACATCCACAGGGGAAAAGAGGTAGGAAGAAGAAGAAACAAAATTTAAAAGGGCAGAGGGAGAAGGAGAGAAAAAGGGAAAAAGGGGAAGAAAGAAGAGAAGAAGAAAGCGAGTTTTGGGCTTCTCACTTATGTATTTAAATTTTGGGACGAAGGTATGGGGGGAACGAGAGGAGGCCGCGGTTTTTTTGGAGAATAGAAAAAACCTACCCGGGTTATATAAAACTAGTTCCTTTTTTTTTCCCCGGGAATTAAGAATCGTTTCTCATCTGATGCCCAAGCCCCCCCTTTCCAAAATCGACCGCCCCTCTCCCTAAAATCCCGTCCTTCCCATACCATTGTTTTCTTTTCTCTCTCTTTTTTCCCCTTTTTTTTGTAAAGTAACATCGTTTTTCACAGGGAAACAAAAATTCCCTGAAAAAGTATGATTTTTAAACCAAATATTTGTATCAAGAACAGCGCTTGGAAAAAAAGTATCGCAGTTTTTGACAATTAAAGGGCCTCAAAAAATTATTTTATTTTTTCCTTTTTTTTTTTTTCTTTTTGATTTTATTTTTGATTTTTTCTGTCACACTTCTTTCGCACTAAAATTTTTAACCCCATTTATATATTAAAAAAAACATTTTTCCCAAAATCCTAATATTAATGTTAAACCACTCCCCATTGTTTTTTCCTTACAAATTTTGTTTTTTTCTTTCGGTAAAACATTGTTAAAATTTTCAAGAGTAAAACCCAAATTTCTTTTTCAAAAAAAGTTTCTTTTTTTTTTAAAAAAATTAGGGTTTATCAATGTTTTTTTTTTATTCCGTTTCCCGGACCTCAAATACGAAGTCTTTCGGAAAGCCCTTTTCACTGTAAATAATAATATAAAGGTTTCCAAAAGGTTTTTTTTTTTCCACGTTTTTTAAATGTCGTCTTCTTTTCCTCTTTTTTTGCTTTACACGCCATGTTCGTGTTTTCTTGTCAAAATTCTTAATCAAAATATTCCTCGTTTTTCCAAAAAAAATTTGTTTTAAAATTTTTGTACATTTTACGTGCCCCAAAGGGGGCTCCACTCAAATTTTTGTTTTAAATCTATAAATTTTAAAAAGTGATAAAAATTTTTATTTAAAAAATGCCAAAAGCAAAAACTTTGACAAACATAAAAAAAATTTTATTTTTTAAATTGCCCCAATTCTATGTTTTTTTAACTAAAAGATCATTTTTTAAAATTTTATTTTAAAAGAATCTCGGGGATATTTAACTGTAAAATATTTTAATTTTTAAAAAATATTTCTTTCAAAGAAATATACAAAAATGTCGTACCTTTTTACTAAAAAATATACTGTACTGCTTGTACGAACTTTTTCTTCAAAAAATTTAAACATTTTAATATTTTTAAATCTACACACACATTTTTTCTTTTAATTTAATTTTTGTTCAAACCCCATTATATGTTTACTTATCTAAAAAATTTTGGTTATTTTAACGTGGGAATGTTAATTTTTTAATTTAACAAATTTTTTCAAATAACCCAATCTTTTATTTTAAAATTAAAAAACTCGGAAAATTCAACACAAACTTTTAACGGTTTTGGGGATCTTTCTAACACAACAAAAAATGTTTTTGCTGTTTAAAAATTAAATCATTAAAAATTACCCCAAACGAATGTAATAAAATTCCCTAAAAGCGGACTTGTTTTACTTATCAAAATTTTATTTTTTATTTAGAAACAATTCTACATGCAGACTTTTCATCATCGTTTTTTTACATCACCCTCTTCAGTGTAAAAAAATTTCGCTACATTTTAAATTTACAAATCTTCGAAATTCTGATCATATCAAATTTCCTATTTTTAAAATTTAAATTATCATAATAAATTTTTCCAAAATCCCTGCGGTGATTTTAATTATTCGGTGATTTAAAAGAATATCGAATATACCCCGAACTCCCTGAATTCTAACCCTTTTTTCATATCCTTGAATTGTTTTTTTTATTTATTCTCCATAAAGAAAAAATATAATTTAGAGTTCCTCAATTTAAATTTTAAAATTCACAGAGAAAAAAAATCCCTCTTAAATCGATTTTTTAACATAAAACCCAAATATAAAAAATATTTTTAAAAAAAACTTTTTTTATGATGTTGATTTGAAAAACTTTTCATTTAAGAAAAGTTGCCTTTTCGAATGAAAGTCGAAAAAAAGATTACCTTCGATTTTAAAGTTTGATGTTTTTTCATAATCCAAATTTTAAAAAATCTCCCCCTCCAAAAAATTCGACTAGAAAAGGTTCAAAAATCGAAAAAATTTTTTACAAAATTGGGGATTTTTAAAAAAAATATAAAAAAATTTTTTGCACGCCTTAAAAATATAATCATAGTTTATATTTTAAAAGGCCTTATTTTCTTTAAACCCCATTTAAAAATTTTTTTTAAATTAGTTTTTTATTTATCTACCAACTTTGAAAAAAAAAAAATGAAAATTTTCTTAAATATAAATCTCGGGCTAAAAACGACCCCGGGTTTTTTTTTAATAAAAAAAACAAAACTTCAAAAATGATAAATTTAATAAAATAAAAATGAAAAAATTTGAAATTTTTTTTTTCAATGCTAATTTTTAGATCTATTAATAATTAAAACTTTAAATTAAAACTGTACTTTTAAAAAAAAAAACTGATAAAATCTGTAACTTTCAAGATGTCATTTCTTTGTCAAAATTCAAATTTTCTGACTGCAAATCTTTGTTTTCACTGCTTGAAAACCAAAATAAAAAAAATGTTACAAAGTTTCGGGAAAACCGGGGAAATTTTTTTTCATACAAAAACCGTACAAGGTCCTTATGCCCCAAATTCTACTCTGAACCCTTTTTTCCACCTGATTCGTCGCACTTCCCCATCTTTTGTCTTTTTTTTCAATTTCGGGGACCAAAAGATAATATACTCGGGCAAAAATTTTTAAAATTTTTGGGAAAGGGAAACTCGCCTTTTTTTTCCGGGTTGCCAAATCTACGACTCAGTAAGTCCCAAAAAAAAATTTTATTTTTTATAAAAATAGTTTTATTATATTTTTTTTTTTAATTTTTATATTAATTAGTTATATTAATTTTGGTATTTTTTTTCTTTATTTTTTTTTTATAATTTTAGGTGTTGGATTAAATTCATAGCTTTTTAAATGAAAAATTTTATTATTTCCTGGCTTAAAAAAATACTTATAAAATCTTCCCTCACGTAAAACCTACAATTAAATTCCAACCCTAATTTTATATTTTTTTTATATTTTATATTTTTTAAAAAAAAACGGATTAAAGGGATTAAATTTTTTTCTATCCAATGTTTTTGAAACAATACTTTCTTTGGTTTTAATTTGGGTTCAATTGGTGCAATTGGTTTTAAAAATGTTTTCTTTTCCCAAAATTATGAATTGAAAAAATTTCACATGCCAAAAAACAAATATTTTTTTTTAGATTAAAACTAGATATCTCCATCAATTCCAAATATAAAAATGCTTCGGGTTTGAAAAGCATCATTTAAACATTCGTGAATCTTTTTTCAAAAATCAAACCCATTTCAATTCATTTTATTCTCTTTTTCGGGTGATTATACTGTATATTTGATTCTTTACCTCTCTTTGGTCTGCGTATAAATCTTATGCCATGTTTCACTTGAACGTGTTTTATGCCAATTTTTTTTCTCTTAAAAAGAAACAACAAGAGGCGGGAAATATGGGTGCTTCAAAGTCCTCCTAAAAAATTCCCAAAAACCCAAACCATAAAGCTTTAAAAATATCCGTATGCACCCATTAAAATACGAATAAAAGGTTTATTTTTAAAGAAGATTTTTTCGCTTGAAAAATTTCAAAAAAATTTTCATTTAAACAAATGTACACACCCACCCAAAAGCGCGCGGCGCGCCGGCGCAGCCGCACGCACGCACGCACGCACCACTCACCCCCACCGGTTTTACAATGGTAATCCAAAGCCCGTGGCACGCGACATCGGTGTACCAAATCCACCCTCCCCAAAATGGGTGTAAGACGAAAACAAAATAAAGTTCGTAATTTTAACATCCAAAGTTCGACAATACCCCTGTCAAATAATTTTGCAATACTGTACCATAGATACCCTTTGCAATTCGCATTTTTCCTCCCTCTCTTTAAAAGTACAAAATTTTATTTTTTTCTTCCCAACCCTTGGGGGTTGCATATTACAAATAGAACTGTTTTGTTGCGTATTGATTAAATTGTTTCTTATTTTTTTCTTTTTCCCATTTTTAATTATTGAGGGAACTCACAATTTTGTTCGTTTGTTTTTGTGGGGTTTTCAAATTTTTTTTTTTTGAATATTATTTCAAACCTGATACAACAAAAACTGTCAATCCCCCCTTTTATAAAGTTTATTTATATTTAACACGCGAACCCTTTTTCCTCTTTTAAAATTGAATACAGTATAAAATCAAATTTAAAAAGTGAAAAAAAAATTATTTTCAGTCCCGTATTTAGAAGGGCTCGGAAACTTGCCTTTCGGCCAATTTTTAGAGGCTCTCGCCCCCCTATTCCTCTCCTGCTCGCCCCATGTAGTCCAAATGCCCTCGACTTTAGGGGCTATCCTTCAAAGACAGAGTTTTCCGGCTTCGCTAGAGCCTCACGCTTAAAATCACTTTCTTTTTTTTCGCTCCTTTTTTAATTAAAACAAAGAACCCCCGGGATTAACGCTCAAAACAAAAACAGCAATGAAATTTTCAAATTTTTCCCACGTCCCCTTTAGGTCATTTTTTACCGTTTTTTTTAAGTGGTTCCCCCCTAGGCCCATCCCTGATAAAAATGATTTTGTAGGGACCCAAATAGCGGCCGCATAAAAAAGGTAAAAAATCACGCCAAGGTGAACTTCCTAAAAGAATAATTTTTAAGCAACTACAAAAGGACGTCCCCCATGGTTCTTCTACTTATGTTTTCTCGATGTCCGGAAATTTTTTTTTTATTAGAAGCATTAGGAAAAATTTACACAATGGAATTTTTTTTCTTAATAAATTTTTTAAGATTTTGCACGTAATTTTATTAAAAATATTCTTAAAATATAATAAAAATTACTTTTCTAAAAAAAAATCAACCAAAATTTTTGGATTTTTATATTTAATTAAATTTTTTTTTCATTGATTTTTTTTACAAAATAAACTAATTTTTCAAATAATAAAAATAAACAAATTTTTACAAAAAAAAAAAATCAGAAATAAATATGTCCTAATCCTAATCAATTCATTAAAATACAAAAAATGTTTTCTGTTTTTTTTTTGTCGTATTTTAATTTTAACTGATGGATCTTAAAAATATAAAAGATCGTAAAAATTACGCCGAAGCAGAAAGTTTTACAATAAATCTTTTTTTTACTTCCCGTACAAATTTGTATCTACAGTTCAAACGAACGCTGCCGTTCCGGAATAACGGGGGGGGTTTTAAATTCCCCTTAAAGACACGGTTCACACTACAAGCTTTCATTATGTTAAGTAAAAAATCTGACAGGAAGATTTTAGATTTTTTTTTTTTTTTTTCCTTTTTCAAAAACATCGTCGCGGGGGCAATTCAAAAAATTTTTTTTTTAAATTTAAAAATATGACATTAATTTTTTAATATTTTAAATTCATAATCTTTTCGAAATAAAAATTCCCCAAACGTAAAACCCAAATGACCCTCTTAAAAGTAAAAAAAAAGGGTAAAACTTTTTATGAGCTCGCTATGGGGTTCGCTATGCGATTTCAAAATTTTTAAAAACCAAAAAAAAAGAAGTTCTAATTTTTTAAAAACGGTCCCAACCTTTTTTTAAGAAAAAACCTAAGGGAAATGAAAGATAATGCAATAATTCGTCTTTAAACTGTTTTTTTCGCATTTTTTTGGCTTTAAAAACCCTTTGACTTAAGCAATTGAACAAAAATTCTTTCGGCCTAAAGCAAATTTTTTGGGCATAAGGCTGATATGCTTACAGCCTTTTAAGAAATTATTACAAAGGGAATACTGAAAACCCTTAAATTAATTCAATGTAACTACCTAAGTAAATTCAAACTTTGGTGAAGGTTTTTTACTTATAGTTCATTTATATTTATATATATTATATATATATATTAAAAAAAAACAAAAATTTATACTTACTAAATTTTTACCAAATTTTTTGGAATTGATCATAAAGCATTGATTATTCGAAATCTATGATAAATTAAACCCAAAGAATTGATAAAAAAATACAGCAAATTAACCCCTAAAATACTGAAAGTATGGCAAATATACTAAAATTAAACTTATAAAAAATTTTTAATATTTATTTGATTTAATAAATATTATTAAAAAACATGTTTGGTCTAATTTGTACGTTCAACAAAATTATTAAAATTTTTTTAACAATTTAAAAACACCCGGAAAAAAACCCCTTTGGGATTTTTACAGATACATTTTCTCATTTTTTTCCTTTTATTAATTATACTGGCTTTTGGTCTATGACTTTATTTACAGAAAGCTTTACTAAATTTTTTCGCAGAACCACCGGGAGTCCTGTATTTTACGCTTATCGCCCAAAAACTAATAACTATTTAAAATTAATCATAAATCTTTTTTCATTTTGACAAAATTTCATATTTAAAATATTCCGACAACTAATATTCTTAAAAGAATAATATTTGGTTTTTTAAATTCAAATTTGGAAAAACTAAACGATAATTTTACTTTTCTAATACAAGTAAATTTTTATTTCAACTTTATTATTATTTTTTGGGGATACTAAATGTTTTCGCCAACAAAAATTTAATAAATATTTTCCAACTTTTTCTCAAAGTTTAACCGTAAAAATCATTATTTTACTTATTTATATACATTATTTTTTATAATTATAAATTATATTTCAAAATTTATTGATATATATTTTACTCTACCAAACCCTTCGTTTTTTTGGGGGTTCCTTTTTTTAAAACCTCTTATCCTCCAAAATCGTTGTATGTACCCACTTGTTTTTTTTACTTAAGGGGAACCTAAAGGTGCAACCCTCCAATAATTTTTGGGGCAAACCCCCACCTTTCATTGCATCCTGTGCCCCCCGGGAGGGGGTTTTTTTCCCCGCCGTTTCGTTTCAATCTCATCAAGTTTTTGTTATTTACACGGCAAAAGTTCACGTTCTTTTTCGCTATTTAGGGAAAGGGGGGATATATCGATGCGAAACCTCTTTATACTGGAGAAATTTTTCTTTCTTTACGTTTCTAATTGGTTTGATTTAGGGTTACTGGATACTCCAGTCTGGTTTGGTGATTTCATAGTTCTGAAGACCTCCCCCAACGATTTTTCTATTTCGATAATGATCTTCTGATTCTCATTGATGGGTTTTGGGTTCCCTGGGGGGACGCGGTCCTGACCTATGTTTCCTTTTTTTCCTATTTAAATAGCGTTTTTATTTTTGTTGCAGCTGTTGTTTTGCTGTTTTTCCACTATCGCGTAAACGACTACACCACCGTTTGCCCCCATATTGCCTAGCGTGCCCCTTTGGTTTTTTAGCCACTTCATTTTAAAAAAATTTATAGCTTTGTATATCAATAAGAAAGATATTCATCCGACTTCACAAGCGAGTTCAATAATAAAATTGCTAACACGGTTGCCTTCGCTTCAATCGGTGCCATTGTTTTACTGGGTGACTAACCCATTTGCTCGAACGATGTTACATATTATGCCTGTGATACCGGAAATATTCCGTATTTAGCCTCTTGTAACTCGGACCGGGTTTAACTCCCCACTCTTTCATCACTCCGGAAGTCGATGGAAACCCAACTCGTTTTCTTGGGTCCCTTAGTGTTATCTCGTGAAAATCCCCCCGCCGATTTTTACTGTTATCAAAATTAGGTCAAAAGGCTCGAACCTCAAGGATTTCCCGGCAGGCGCTGCCGAAATTTTTTAATTATTAGCTTTCGACAATACTTTCTTTTGCTTAAAACCACCCCCCCAAACGTTTACTCCGGTACGCCGATGCGCGTGCCCCCACTTTCGGTTCACCGTTGGACCCTATTTACGCGTCTATTTTTCTTTGGGGGTGAGAGCGACCCTCCACGGTCCCCCTTACCCCCTGTCGTATTTTTTTCCCGGCCGCGGGGCCCTCTCCCACTTTTACCGGCCCAGATCGGCGATAAATTTTTTTACCCCCGTATCTGGGAGGTACCATTACTTCGGTCTACGATCTCTTCCCGAAAACTAGGGGGAGATCCCTAGCGGATTCCGGGTTTTGATCCCAGTTTATTTTTTTAATAACACTTTAAAACTATGTTCGTTTGGGGATAGGCAACACGGAAAAAACGCGCACCGGCTCCAAAATTTTAAATCATTTTGTTTTCACCACAATTTTCTGTCCTTTCACATCACTTTTTTTTTGTCCAGTTTTCCCAACATAGACCCCGCAATCGCGAATTGCATTAAAACACCGGAATGCGGCGTTCTTTTTGCGAGCGTCTGGTTTTTTTTTGTTCTACATCGAATGACACAAAACTCTAAAAATCTCTAAAAAAAAAAGACTCTCTAAAGGCTTCCCCAAAGGCTCACCGGAACTTCGTACACCGTGTCCGCGAATACTTTGTCCATCCTCGCGAAACATTCTCTCTTTCGCTTGACTAACCTACCTAATAGACACTGCGATTGAAATGCTCGCTGGTGCTAACATACTCTTATGTGTGTACAAAAGGCACATCGCAGAGTCCATCATCTCTCACGCGGTTACTTCCTGGCAAACATCGAATCACAGCTTCGAAATACATTGGCTGGCGACGAGGTCGCCAGTTACTGGACCCTCCGTCCTCCGTCCGCTCGCGTTTCATCGTAAACCCGCCACCCGAACGCGTATTCCCTGGTTTTTCTGTCAAATGACGCTGTCCATTGTCACGTTTTACTTCATCCTATTCTCAATTTCTGTAGCAGTTGCGTTGAGGTTTGATACAACTGAATCCTCGTACATTATCGACTTGTCGTCCTCTGCGGAGAGCTTATATCCCGTGATAAAAATCCGAATAATTTTAGCTTGTAAATCATTTCCGACCCTTCTAAACGCTGATACGCAAAACAACGATACTCTACCGAAGTTATATATTAGAGTAACTATACATCTTTCTTACATGTTTCCTAAATTACCTAGAAGAAAGAATAAAACGTTTGCACTTTCACAGTTTCCTAATTTTTGTGCAATCATACTAAAACGGTCGCCACGTCTTTTCTGCATTTCTAAATCGTCGTTAATTTGTAATAGTTTAAAAATCGGGATTTTATTATACGGTCCAAGTTTAGATAACAATAAGATATTTATATAATTTATAGCCTCTTATCGGTTGTGTAATGCAAGGAGCGTGCTCTTAAATTAAAAATAATTAGTACGGCGTACATATTTAAAAAAAATATCTCGCATGCAGAATTAATTTGCAGAAAACTTATTTTTCGTGATACGTCAACCACGCGGTGATAAAATATCGCAGTGCACAAATTCATTTATTAGATCCTGAATACAGCTTCGCGAAAGGAAAAATACGCGAGACATTCATTTCTCGGAGATAGTCGATGGACCCTTCTCGAATACATCGCGAGTACATGAGTCGAAGTATTGAGCGTTATCTAAATTTATTTATTAAGCGCTATTATAATTCTTACAATTGCTTATCGCTCGACCTCCCGTTGCCGTGGTGGAAAGCATAACTCAGACTATCTCGCTTCTCCGCGCGCGCCACGGCAATGTTTTCCCTCCGCCAGACCTTTAACGTTAAATGGAATTCTGTCGGTATGCCATAAGGCGGACTACCGGGATGAGCTTTATCGTACCGTACGAGTTATAATACGAGCTTGGCGTGATAGATGAATCATCGCAATCGTTGCCTCGTTTCCAGAATATATATACCTACGAACGCCGACGAGCGTGCGATTCGCGGCGTGAGAAATTCGACTTGGACGTCGACGCGGCTATCGATCAAGCATTCCAAAACCACACGGGAGTGCAAACTTCACTTGTAGCATATGACTTTAATAATATCATGCAATTATATATGAATTTACGTGTGCGAATGAAATATATTTATCCATTTATTTGCTTCTATATCACCTATATATACGAGTATTTCGCAAATGTCAATGTTTGACATTGAAGGAAAGATTCACGAATTTGCAATTAAAATTTGTTATTAATTAATTTATCCATATCAATTAGATTGCTAGAATGTACTACAAGCAAACAATAAAAAAATGAAGCAAATATTAAAAATTAATATCGATATGGAAATTTTTTAATTGACAGAGCGATAGATACATATATTTAAGCGTTTTTTTATACGATTTCGAGAATTATATAATTCAATAATTGTAACTGCAATTCCGAAATTTGTATTAAGATTTCTAAGTTTCTAATTAAAGATTTTGATTTTTTGCGTGCAGTACACTTTAGCAATCTTCCGCAAATTAATATAGATAAATTTTGCTGATATATATATATATAATAAATTTTAATTGCAAATTCTTGAGTCTTTTTTTTAATGATATTATGGGTGTTTGTGGAATGCTTGCTATACAAGTAAAAAGATGAATAAATATATGTTTCATTTGGATACATAAAATATAACTGCACGATATAATCAAAATTATATAAATTATTTAATATACACTCTGCGAGTAAAGTTTTGTACTTCGAGTTACGCTGTTAAGATATTGTACGGTGTTTTTAAATAGCTCAATTATTAGTCGACATTATCGAAAACTATTCATCGTGATGATATGGATTTTGCGACGGTACAAGTTGTGACAACAGTGCCCGTGCGTAAATCATCGCTTTAACATCACGGATCGTTATGTTCACAGTTTATAGCGCTGAAAACGCTCGTTGTTCTTCGAGGCCATTAGACAAGGAGATTTCATCCGCACATCCGAGCGGTGGGTACTGCAGCAGTGAAACAATTTCCAGCATAGTTTCCAAGTGCCTAACATTACTAGCTGAAAATTTTCGTCACGCTCACAAGGGGATGCACGCACACGCACACGAACACAAATACGCACACGCCCACACGCCCGGAGATTGATCGTGTGTGCGTTGTTAAAGTCGTTAGCAACGCGAGTTAACCGAGTCACAGCGTTACAATCGGCGGCACTGCCGTCTTTATTGAATTACAACTTAGACACATCCGGATGCAAGGTACATGGATGCCGGGTTTATGCCGCGCGGATTAGCATGCAAATTCGCCGCAATGAATTTCATAGTTTCGACAGCTGTAACAACCGAATAGATTCGTCGTGACGCGACTCGACGCGGACAGGCACCGACGACGACGGTCTACCAATCCCCTCTAGTTGCCGTCTCCTGATAAGCGAATTGTTTTGCCGGATCGTGCTATAACGAGCGCTGAGCGCAGAATAACTCGATCCAATGGCTGCACTATCAGCGAGATTAATACTTGGTTCCTAATGAAAACGGGAATCAAGTGAAGATGGACGCAATGGCGAACGCTCGCTATATCCCAATCGCGTTTCAAAACAAATCGATGTTAAATGTAAATTGAAGAAGAATTGGATTTCCTATATACCCCCATATTTCCCATATTAATCATTTATTCACGCAAAATATTGCCGAGTAATGAACAAGCGAAATAATATTTATTGCTTTAGATTCAATATCAAAAGTCGTTAAAATGCATGTCCCCTCTTCCCCGATCGAAACTCATTCCGATGACAATATTGTCGGAAACTGGCGGTTGCACTCCCGCCACTCGATTCACAGCCACACTGCGACAAATGTCATGGAAAATATTAATTCAAATGTACCAAAAGTAAAATTTATTGCTTACAATGTAACAACTGCTTTATCAGAGTTATTCTTTTTAATTCGTCATGGACATTTATTGCTACTGAATTAATCAGTATGAAAAAAATTTCACTTTAATTACTCGTGAGTTTAGTGCACGGAGCGAACAATTTATTCAGAATATTGTTTTTTTTTTATTTAAATAGTTTTTAAGGTTTCATATAACATTTCCTTAATTTATATCCATCATATATAGTGAGATCGTGTTCCAGTTTTATGATGTGTAATTATTACATGAAATTTAATATCATGTTCATTTAACTCTATAGTATCTTACATGCATACGGCTCGCGTATATATATATATATATATATATATATATATATATATATATATATATATATATATATGTCTCGTTCTAGGTCGTCGGCGTAATCATTCCTAACTGGGCATTATCGCACCCATGACGGTGTTAGCAACTTTTTTCTTTCTCAGCGTCTTAACGTCCTTACAATCTTCACACGCGGAGCCCCCTTTTATCGATTTCGTGGAATTAAAGAGCCAACTTAAAAGGACGTTTTTCTAGAGAAGAGATTGGAAAAAGTCGGAGAAGAGATAAGTGAGAGGGACCTTCTTCCGCAAAAAATGCTTTTTTGTCGCTAGGCGTTAACGCGCGTTTTTTTTTAAATTAAATATAAGTATTAAATATAATTAAATATAAGTATTCGTGTAATATCTTTGTGTATGCTGAAGTAAATTGTTTAAAGACTGTTATATACCTCGTAGGGATAATAATGAGGATTCAGGACGCGTGAGGTTAGAAGAAAAATCTCAGAACCAATGATTTTTTACGTTTTTTTACTTGTTTATTTACATTATTAATACACAACTTGCTTGTTGATCACTTTATCGTACAGTCAACGATTTTATCACGACTCAGGTGTCACGTTCCCGAAAAATATTATGCATGACCGTTCTCACTTATAGAGTAGTACTTTTTTTATTACGATTAAACGTACGCGACATATTGTATCCGCGCTTACTCGACTTTTCCCTTTCTCGGTTCAAGAAGCGGGTATATATATATATATATATATATATATATATATATATACAATATATTATTCTAAGATGCTGAGCTGGTCAGTTTAATTGGGGCTTGCCACGGTTCCATGGTCAAGTGCAGCCAGTGCTGACCGATCGCATTTGGCAATCTCTTGTAATTATGCGATACCGTATGGAATTCATGCGTGGTTGTCGCAACTGTTCTAAAACGTATTTCATTCAACGTCATTCACAATCGGGAATTAAGCGTTTTTTATTTGAATTAGATCAATATTCTGATAAATTTAAAATTGCATACAATATAGTATATATAAATATTATAAATGTTACGGAACTATTGGGTATTATTTTCGTGTGTTTCAAGTCTTTTTCTTTCAACATCATATAGTTCCTTAGCCCTTTTTAATCACTTTTATATTGCCTTCTCCAATTCCAGTTTGGTATAAGTCGAATTAGATTGTGCACCTGCAGTTGTAACAAGTAATTTGTATACTTGAAATCTATTTATCAATCTATTTATATAAGCTTTTTAATGAATTATTTTTACACTGAAAATTGAAACAAATATATATTTGTTCCTATAAAAACATCATTAAATAACTTGAATTTATATTATATATATATAAATAATACATTTACCTAGTATCTACAATTCGAAGATTAAAAAGTTTCCGTTGAGTTTAGCTCTCAACCAACTGTATTGTTGTGCAGTTCATTGCTAATCAGTCGGTACAAATTTTATTGTATAAAGTTATAAGGAGATGTGCCTTCCACTGTACATGTTTCTGTAACCTGTAACAAAAACTTATATTACATAACAATATTAATTCTTATTTTACGAAATTTATATAAAGCATATATATTATATTTTACTGATTGCTTAAGTTATTCTTAAAAATTGATCCACAACTCGTTCAATATCTTTCATACTTTTCAATGGTAAATCAAAAGAACGATAAATTGATCTTGCATCTTATTAGTTAGTAATGTCCTCATGTAGCATCATATTATTGGATATACCTTTTTTTATTATTCTCAAATCATCTGCCATCTGCCATAACTGAGTCTTAAAGAGACATAGAGTTTATAAAATAACTTTAGGTAATAATGTAGAACAAAATTATTGCTAAACAGGTACAGTATGTATTTTTACAATATCTGAAAAATCATAATTTTGAATTCGGCATAGTGACCACACGAATCAATTTCTATCTATTTCAATCTTTAAGGAATTGAAATAGATAAAAATGGATTTGTGTGATCATTGTCGAAAATTTTGATTTGTTTGGATATACTGTGCTTAAAATAAGAAATTTATCTTCATAAATGAATACTACAAGCTAAAAATTTAGAAACATTTATTAGGTGTTGGAATTAATTCGTAGCGTTTTACAAGTGATGGGAAGTACTTTCATTAATGTATTTTTTAATGCTCATGTGAAATAAATAACATTTTTTCATTAAAAAACGCTACGAATTAATTCCAACACCTAATATAAAAAATTGATATTTTTGGAATTACTTTACTTAAATATCTACAATAATATGTTCTTTTATAATATTTAATAATTCTTTAAATACATTGTTATTGGATTTGAAAAATTGTTATTAAAAGAACGCATTGTTGATATTGAGTAATGTAATTCCAAAAATATTAAAAAATATTTCTCTCCAAACTTTTTGTCTGCACTGTACATATGCAAACCTCTTTCCATATAATATGTATGTATACGTATATATGCATCTACATACAAAGTGAGTCATTATACTTGAAAAGAATAAAAATTAAAATTATCAAAAAATCAACAGCAATTTATGAGACTTTTAATATTCGATCTATTCTAACACATTGACATAAAATATAAAACTTCTGAATTATTAATTTTTTGGTTACTATTTGAATATTTTTATGTATAGAATAATAAGATGAATTAATTGGAGTAAAGAAAATTTAAAAAAAAAATGTAGTTGTATATTATATAATTTTTTTATGAGTAATTGTGTTTTCTTTAAAAATATTTTGTATTTTATGTCAAAATATACTAGAATAAATTGTTAAACATCTCTTTAACTGCATGTGATTTTTTAATATTAGGTGTTGGAATTAATTCGTAGCGTTTTTAATGAAAGAATGTTATTTATTTCACATGAGCATTAAAAAATACATTAATGAAAGTACTTCCCATCACTTGTAAAACGCTACGAATTAATTCCAACACCTAATAACTTTACTTTAATATTCTTATATGCAGAATAACTAAAGGAATCATATTGTTTTTTAAAAAATCATATAATTCCATTTATAAAAATGCCGGTGATCTCGATCTGAATTTGAAAATGGAATATTTCGAAAATTGATTTCATCATTAATTGTCCTCCTTTAGACAACTTTGTCTGGAATTTTTCTCTAAAGTGTTTCTTTTCAAGATATACAAGTATCTCAAAAGTGAAACAACTCAATCTGTATATATCTTAGTAGTTAATAAACAGAAATTAAACAAATTGTTTTTTTAATTAATTAATATATCTGTCATTTGTGAAGAATTTGGAAAAGTTCTTAGATTTTTCATATATTGTTCACTAGAATATATGATGTCTTCTATTCCAATCGTTTTTTTCAACACTTCTCCCTCTGTTGAAACAATTTAAAATATAAATTAGTATTTATTCTTCGTCAAATACACTATAATATTCATACAATAAATCTTAATATTTACACAATAACTTTAAAGAATGGTATTACTATGAAACAAACTTCATTTCCTTTCATTTTGTCAGGTTGCGATAATCTTCATCGGTGTCACTCAGATATCGATTTCTTATTATTTTTTTCTTTTTGTAGAAAAAATCTCTTTAATTTCTAAATTTAGATTGGATGTACATTCGGCTTTTTTTACTTTCAATCTTGCCATATTGTAGTCATCTAAAATTATGCAAATAAATGCTTATATGAGCCAGACCATAGAAAAATCCTGATGGAAATAAATAGCTGAAATCGCTGAAATCTATATCAATTGACCCATTTAATATAACTTATACTGAATTATTGGAAGTACAAATTAGTTCGTTTTCTCCGTTTTTTTGTGTTCAAAATTTCAAAACAAATGAATGAACAGATTAATTAAAGTATTGTCCATCGCTGGCTACTACTTTTTCCCCATCTCTCAGGCAATTTTCGAATTCCATCTCGAAAAAATGACTCGTCTTTGGAGGCAATTTTGGAGTCAATTTTCGATTTCTGCGAAAGAAGTGACTTGCCAAATCGTGTTGCATCCTTCGGAACAACCAGTAATCAGAAGGAGCAATGTCCGGAGAATACGGCGGGTGCGATAAAACATCCCATTTAAGCGTTTCCAAATATTTGTTTACGACTTTTGCGACATGAGGCCGAGCGTTGTCATGAAAAAAAAATAACTTTATCATGTCTTTGCTCGTATTTCGGCCGTTTGTCTCAATGCATGGCTCAAACGAATTGTAGCCGATACCGATCATCCATAATGGAATCGCCAAGTTTCAGCAGTTCATAGTAAACAACACCCTTTTGGTCCAGATACAAAGCATGATCTTCGAATCATGAATGTTCGGCTTTGTTGATGTTGAGGTCGATGGCAACGATTGTCCGGGCTTAGCGTAGTATTTTTTCTTCTTGCGATTGTCGTAGAATATCCACTTCTCATCTCCAGTCACAATCCGATGCAAAAAACCTTTTCTTTGTTGTCTTTGAATCAGCTGTTCGCAAATATAAAATCGCCTGTCAACGTCCTCCTCGGTTTCATGTTCATAAGGCAATGTTTCCATTCTTGTTTTTAAATTATTCCCATGGCTCTCAACGTGGCAAACCGGCTGTTGAGTTACCCCAATGATTTTGCAAAAGCATTCTCTTGCGTTTGACTCTTATCTTCTTCCGATAATGCCTCTAATTCTTTGTCTTTCGAATTTTGTTTTGGCTTGTCCCCAGCGAGGCTTGTCTTCAACGCTGAAACTCCATCCTTGAACGTCAACATTTACCCTACTGATTTATCATTTGGAGCAGTCACTCATAAACTTCGACAAGCATTCAATGAGCTTCAGTTGCACTTTTCTTCCAATTAAAGCAGAAAATTAGAACCTCCCGCAAATGCTGCTTGGTTAACACAAAATTCGACATTTCAAACACAGTAAAACTCAAGGTTTTTGTATGAAACTCAAAGCGATATAAACTGAATATTATTAGCAGATATCTAACCTCTCTGAAAACGCCAAAATCAGCTGTCACTATGAACTATTCACAACAGCCGGAGCAATCTTTTGGAAAACGGACTGAACTAATTTGTACTTTATATATATTACAGATTTTTAGTATTGTATTTCTAAGGCCCAAATTCCACAAATATAAAAAAGAAAAGGAGAGCATAAAAACCACCGCACAAGATATTCTTTGTGATATTTAATTATTATTACATTAACAAACATTAGACGTTTCGGTTGCAATCTGGCCATCTTCAGTAATTTCGCAATATTCTTAAAACGCAGATTTACATATATCTGACATTAAATTCAACCGTCGTGTAATATGATTAAACGTGTATGTATAAACGTATTCTTTCATCGTGTGAAGGTGCATCGTACAACAATATTGCAGTGTCAATTGTCATTATGTAGAACAAGAATTTCCAAATTCTAATTTAAAAAATTAACCTATCATTAATATCTTCTAGTCGAAATGAATGAGAATAGAATCGTTACCTGTTTTACAGCAAAAAAATTATGAATCTCAAGTATATCCTTTGCATAGATGGAAGTTTGTCGTGACATTATGTATTATTATTAGTCATATCATATATAATAAACATCGGACAACGATTCAGTATCACTTTGCTTATTGATATTACTTATTTGGCTTTTAATGTATATCATTTCAGAGATTCTTCTTTTCATTAATGATTGTTCTGTGTCTAAAATTCTGATATTATCCCAATACAATTCATGCATCTCATTCAATTGGTGAAACCACAGACATCTCTGAGGTGGATCTTCTTATGTTAACCTTATGTTCTTTTATTCGAGTTTTTAATTTCCTTTTTGTTTGGCCAACATAAGAAGACTCATAATATATTATATTTAAACAATTTATTTTATAAACCACTCCACAATGGTCCTCTTTACGCAAAGGATCTTTTCCAGTTTTTATAAATCTATTCATTTTATTTATAGGTTTGTAAGCGATATTAAAGCCCTGACTATGTGATAGTTTTTTAAATTTTTCCGATATTTTACTTAAATATGATATTATGAAAAACTTTTTCTTTAAAGTAGAATTAGAGTCGCTTTCGTTATTGTTGTGACACCATTTTTATCTAAATTAGTTCTACTTTCTAAAGTTTTAATTCTATTTTTTATTGTTGAAAAGATGAATTTAAGAAGATAATCATTCATTAACAGAGTGTGAATTAAGTCAGAGATGTTTTTTTCCTGAAATTTTGGATGGGATAAAAGTAATATTCTATCTAATTGCCCAATGATTACACTTCTTTTATGTACTAACGGATAATTCGAAAAATAATTTAAATATCTCTCTGAATTGGTAGATTTTTTTATAAATATCAAAGATGATTCTTCCTTCTTGTCTCATTAGTTTAACGTCTAAAAAATTAATGCCATTTTCATCGCCAAAATCAACTGTGAATCTTAGCCTTACATGATATGAAACAATTCCAGAACATTCTCCACTTTGTCTTTATATACCTCTAATGCAATGTCATCAACATAACGAACATAAAAAGACGAGATAATATTAGTAGTAATAATTTCTTGTTCTAAGTCTTGTAGAACAATATTCGCTAATATAGGAGACAATGGAGAGCCCATTGGCATGTCAAAAATTTATCTAAATATTTTTTTGTCGAATTTAAAAAATGTAGAGTTAATTATAATCATAATTGCTTTGATAAACTCATGTAAAGGAATTGAAGTCTTGTTTTCAATCAGGTTTCCACCAACGTTCAATACTTTTTAAAACTAAATCGGTCGAAATATTCGTGTACATGATATAATACTGAAGTTTTATCGATTTTCCATTGAGTTTATTCACAATATCAAAACTGTTTTTTACATAATTGAAATTCTTTTTGTTATTATTTTCTATAATGTCTTTTAGCAAGGTCGCCAATGGATAAAAAGCACTGTTTATACAGCTAACAATCTCAGCGAATGACCTTATGAATTTTTGGCAGTCCATAGGAACTCGGAAGTTCGCCGTCCGATACATACAATTTTTGTATATGTTTAGGTCAATACCCCTTGTTTTTCCAATTTTTTAGTAAGTTATTAATTTCCGTTGTTATTTTATTAGTGGGATCTTTATTTATTAAAATGTATGTACTCTGATCACTGAGAATCTCATACATTTTCCCTATGTAACTTTCACGATTCATAATTACTGTTGTATCTTTATCCACTCTGATAATTAAAATGTCGGAATTCTCTGAGATGAATCGCTTTACTTCCCTTCTCATATGATACAATTCTCAGACGATTTAATGTCACAATTATTTATTGATTTAAGTATTTGAATTGTTTCGTTTCTAACCGTTTTACAAATTTCATCATCAGTTCTGAAAAGATTACATTCCACATTAATGAATTCGAGCATACTCCTTTCTTTGCTGATAATATTATTAAGTAAATTGAAATGCTGACCTAATTGCAATACTTGGCTTTCTCTGGAATCTCAGTATCACTGAGATTTATTAGCCATTGTTCATTTGTATTCATTATTGTAAAATTTGTTTCAAATCTGTCCGGGCAAATATTAATATTATAAGTTGTTTGTCATTGGCCGTAATATCTTTGGTTGAAATTTTCTTTAACTTCAACGATGCACTAAGGGTATCATCATTCATCTCAGAGTCGAACAGATGCATTATGTTATAGTTAATATTTCCAATTTTCATTCCTTCTCTGAATCTATGACTAGTTCGCAGGTTTTTGATTTTATTATTAATTCTTTCTTGTTCTTTTTGCCACATTCTATTAAAATTGGTTTCTTGTCTACGAAAGAAAGAATTGAATATGTTAAATAGTAGAGTTTTCTCTATCTGTCTATACATGCTGAACATTTCAAATTTTATATGTTCAAGGTGTTTATATGCGTCTTGTAACTCTAAATAAATATAATATTAACTTCTACAAATATAATATTAATTTCAATCCCGGTTTATTTTTTTGTTAATTCTAAAATTGGAAAATTTTCCAAAATAAAATAAATCTTACATTTGTGGGACCGAACCTAATACACGTCCCTGTTAAGATGGTAATGTAGGAAACGGAAAAAAAAATATCGATAATTAATCGATCGAATTTCCTGTATAATTATATTAACTCAAAGGGCGTAAGCATCTTATACATTGAAAACCTGTAATATCGATCTTGATTAAGTTCAGCCGTCGCTCCAGCATCCCCTTAACTGTAATATTCGAATTAAAATAGATACCAATTTCTATGTACATAGTTATAAATATTTTAACATTGAATTTACTGTTGTGATGTATCTTGATTTATGAAAAAGTTACTAAAATTTTACTTAATGCATTAAAACATATTTCTAAAGAGATTATATTACTCCTTAAAACTCAGAGATACATCTGAGTTTTAAGGAATTTTAAGATTTTTTATAACTTCTTCATGAATCAAGACACATATCACAACAGTAAATTCAATGTTAAAATATTTATAACTACACAGAAATTGATGACACATTCTGCGTATGAATTTAATTCGAATATTACAGTTAATGTTCAATTTAAGTTTAATAGTAACACTGAAAACCGACCTGATAGAAGTCGGAACATTTGTTTAAGGAGATAGTTTTGAAATTTGTAAATCTTTCACTGTTAATAATAAATGTTTAGTTATTGTGTGTAATTTGAATTGAATTTATTGCATCTAACAACCTGCGTTGGTATTTAGCCCTTTTTGTATTTGAATTATTTTGAAAGGAACCTATTTAACTTTTTTATTATTTTATTTAATTATGTGTTTATGTATTCTTGTATATAATTTTTTTTAAATATTATTATAAATACTCTTGTTTGTGCAAAATTATAAATCTAATGGAAGTTAATACAGTTAATATCTCAAATCTCAATGTTAAAATAAACAATTGCTTTTTTTAAAGATTAAGACGAAGCGAAGAGTTCTAACTTCACGCAGCAAAGAATTCTAACTTTAATAGAAATCAATGAAAATATCGATATTAAATAAAGATTTTCCTTCAACCTCCTTCAAATTACGATTAATATTAACAGGAGAATTTTTTAAAGTGATAGATAATTTTTTAAAGTGACTCTACAGACTCAAAAATAATTGCGCAGTGTCAAAATTGTCCTAAAATAATAAGTGGCACACGAACTTCCATAGGAAATTTTATTAATCATTATAATGTGAGTTTTATACTTATATATTTTAATATTTATCTTTTAATATATATCTAGATAGTGAAATCTATAAAAAGAGATTTTGTATAATGTCTGTTACAGATTCTGTCAGCAGGCTCTAATGATGGAGTAATAATACATTGCAAACATAGAATTTGTTGACAAATCCTGCTCCATTTGTCTCCAATTTGTCGTCAAATTGCTAATAGATTTTCAAAACTGATTTGATTCGAATTTGTCGATAGATTGATATATATTTATGTCCACATTCAGCTTGTGCTCTGTTGACAGAGTCTGCTGACCGAATGAAGGACAGATTGAAGGAATCATGCAGAAATCAAGCAGGACTTATGTACTGTAGATCCTGCTTGCTTTCTACTTCCAATTTACTATCAGATTCTGTCAGCAGACTCTGTCAATAGCGTCAATAGAGCACAAGCTGAATGTGGATGTAAATATTTATTAATCTGTTGACAATTTGTTAGCAGTCTGACGATAGATTGGAAACAAATCACGTAGGATTTGTTGTCATATTCTATATATTGTTATTCTGTCATCAGAGCCTGCTGACAGAATCTGCAACAGACACTGCACCTATTATATTTCTTCTTACAAGCTGCTGATAGAATCTGCAGCAGATACTGCAAAAAATCTGCTTTTCCAAATTTACACTTTTGGATATGAGCTTCTGCATGTTTTTTTTTTATTTACATAGGATGTCCCTACAAAAAGAGTATAGATCCTTTCCTAGCAGATTCTGTGATACATTCTAAGATGGAAATTCTTATGCAAAAATGTTGAGGCTATAATACTTAATTTTTAAATTATAAACGACTAAAGCCAGTTGTAGTGCGAATTTCAGGCGCTATAACTAGTTAAATTTAATCGTTTATAATTTGAAATATATTATAGCCTCAACATTTTCGCATAAGAGTTTTCGACTTAGAATTTTCCACAGAATTTGCCAGTAAAAAGACCTATACTTTTTTAAGGACATCTTATTTATATTGACATTTATTTTAAATTAAAATAATTTTTTTAATAATATATTTTAATAATATATTGTATTTATTCTGCTTTTCTTTTTTAGAGATTACATCCTCAGTTAATTGAAAAAATTAAGTTGAAAGGACTGGAAACTAAAGAAAAACTTAAATCAGATATTAAACAAAAAGATATTGAACTAATAAAACAAACGGCACATTACAATGAAACAGGTACATACCTTTAACACGTTTAAAAAGAAATTATTTTAAATGTTAATTTATTTTAGATAGACATATTACTTTTAATTAATAAGGTAAAAAATCTACATTACCGATCGAAGCTGAATCTTAGATGCTTTTTAAATTAAAATAATTTATATGTGAATTTATATACTACATGTGCAGTCCTTTTAAATGCGCCGAAATATGTTCGATCTTGAAATGCAAATCGATTAAACTACTAGTAATGTCGAATTAAACTAACAAGCAATTTAATAGATTGATGCTCCATCGGAATCTTATTAAAATAATATTAGAAAAATTGTAAATAAATTTTTTGCAAAAAATATTATTTCGGCCGGAAGTCTAAAACTTTTTGAGTTTCAATTTCTGTAAACATTCGTTTTTGTAATATTTATGTTGTAATATGCAATATTGTTTGTAATTGTAATATTGTATTAATTTCAATAATATGACAAACATGTATGACCACTTAATCTTAACATCTTCCTCAGGTATATAGGCACGACCTTCAACGATTACCAATAATACGTTCGTAGATATAATATTATATTTAACTATAATGACTACCAATAACATATTTGTTGAAACAATTTTCATTGCGGAATGACGTGTTAATCGAGTGATATTTATCTTTTAAAATATAGTAGCCCGGTAAAAAATTTTCCATACTTAAATATACATAAACATTTAACAATATACAACAGCACAACTAATTTATATATAATTTATTTATAACAGTTATGGTAACAAATTATGTACAACCATTATATATAATTATGTATGAAAAATTTTTTATCAATCAGCTATATTTTAAAAGAGATAAGATTATTCAAAAAACACGTTATTCTGCGATAAATATTGTACCAGCAAACGTGTTATTGATAGACATTAAAGATCATGCCTATAACGAGGAAGATATTAGAATTAAATGGTCAAATATTCATCTTCGATATACTTTTTTAAATTAATATTACAATTACAAATAATATTACAACATAAATATTACAAAAACAAATGTTTCGATTTTGTTACAAATTTGAAACTTAAAAAGTTTTAGATTAAATTACAGGCC
The DNA here is from genome assembly GCF_024713525.1 of Acromyrmex echinatior. Classification (NCBI taxonomy): domain Eukaryota; kingdom Metazoa; phylum Arthropoda; class Insecta; order Hymenoptera; family Formicidae; genus Acromyrmex; species Acromyrmex echinatior. The sequence continues at coordinate 8,851,143 of NC_141867.1, forward strand.
CCCAAAGTTCAAAGACAGGAAATTATTTGTGAATAATTGACTAACAACTTTTCCTTGCAATTATAAACTTAGAAAATAAATAGCACTATTATGCATGATAAAAAATATAATAATATTATTTAGTAGATTATTAATAATATTTAAGTGTAAAAATTAAATGTTAAGAATTTATGTATATCTAATTATATAATGAATTATACATAATTATATACATTTTTACATAAATTTATAATGATATATTTATATATGAAATCTGATTATAAGTATATGAAAAAAAAATTATTTACTAGGAGACTACATATAAATGGATAAAATCTCAGTTAAATAAAAAATTGCAATTTTTTTGGAATCTTTTTTGCACATGTCATGATATTATATAAATTATCGAACTTACGCCGATTTCAATTCCTGAATTTGTATTTTTTTTCTCGGTTTTTGCTGAGAGTTAACGATTTTTGTATTCCAGGAAGGACTTCAAAAAGAATTTCGACTCATCATAGATGGCTGTTCAAATTGATGTTAGAGACGAGGTCCAGGGGTATTGCGTAGTATGTGGTATAATAATCATGGAGGCGATAAATAATCAATGGATGCTGATGTTGATAGCTGTAGTAGTCGTGTTGTTTTTTTTCCTCTATGAAGTTCTATATGAACATTGGTCAAGACCTCAAACGTCTCAAAGGCGTCTCAAAAGTATTGTTACATCCTACTGGCGCCACGATTCATTCCTTCGGCTCCACGTCTATGGTTGGCGTCTGCGAGACTCGAGCGGAGCCTTCTGATAACGATCTGACAGAACTGAAAGGAAGGACCGGACAGCCTCCGCGAAAACTCGTAAATACCAATCAACTCGGAAGGAATAACAACTTTAATGCAGGCCCGAAAAGAGACAAGATTGCAAAAGACATTATAAATGGACCGAAGTCACGCAATAGTAAAAATCTAAACTTTGTCGTCCGAGACTGACCAACAATTTCATCTTAGGAAAATAGGCGCCACGCGCTTAAAAAATCATAAAACGCATGGGATAACTTCCCACGGTAGCGTTATCTAAGATCAGACTCGCGACTGACAACGGTTGCCCTGCACGCAAAACTAGTTGTGTACGATCCATCTGTTTACCTAGCCATATTTTCCGCGAGAATAGAATTCGTCTGGAGCAATCTTGGCTCTTTAAAGAAAAACGTAAATCTTCTTTTCTTCTCGAAACTCCTCTAACGATGTACTTTAGATTAATAACGATAGGACGCTATAAAAATCATAAATCTCGCGTGACATTGCAACTAACTTTTTGCATCCTAGACGAAGGGAACAACGCCCTTTTTTCGGAGTATAAATAGAGGTCCCATGAAAGCGCAGAGCGTCAGTATAATTCTAAACCCGGTTCACGTCAGTGCAGTGCACGAATTAAACTATTGTCGCGGGCAGTGCGGAAATTACTTGAACTTGCGATAATCAGTTCGCGGTTTCATACGAGTGCGAAATTGTGGGCAACTGGAATTATCAGGCATACGCCACTGCGACTGCTCTTCTGGCGCTCTTCGTGGATGACGGACTTCTTCGTCACCTATCATAATCTAAATCCCCAATATCTTGTGGACAGCCAGCTAATAATAAGTCGCCATTCTTTTTGGTTTATCACCTTGTCTCCCCGCATGGAAACACATCTCTATTTATTTATGCGCGTTTACGATGAAACATATACACATGTTATTTCAATCCTTCGGTTTGTAATGCGTACTAATACTATTAAAAAACGCGGTCGAACTCCTTATGTCTGGAGGAGTAGGCGGAACCATCCCCTTGGCCAACCTACAATCGCAGCGCCACAACCGACCAATGACCAATTTGGCGAGGTCTCCTACTCACCAACGTTAGAACCGAGACAACCCTTAGATCTCACCTCTCCTTCTGTTATCGATCCTGCTATTCGGAAAATCCTAAATTATTCCCCTCCTCCTCTCGAGGAACAATTCCCTCCCCATCCTCTTCTCGAGGGACGATTACTTCTCCCTCCTTCTTTCAAAGAAGGATTTCCTGTCCCTCCTCCCTTGGATCAGCTCCCAATCTCTCCTTTTCAAGCGAATCCTGAGCCGATCGACTGGGATCGGTTATTCAGGCTATACCGAGTGTCTCAGAGCACCCGTACCACCCTTTTAAAAGGTAGGGATGTGTTCGTACAAAAAAATGGTTCAGACAAAATTTGCAGGATTTCGGGAGATCTATCTGATGGTGACCTTGAATTTGACCTTGAGGTCGACCTTGGGCATAACTCAAGGTCAAAGTACCGTTTTACAAATGTAAACCCTTATTCATGACATCACAAATGAAAATAGCGGAAAATTTTACGTCCGAATACGTTATCAAGCCTAGGTCAAAATTACCCTTAAAGGTCATGTGGAGGTCAAGTTACTTTTAGAGCACCCGTACCAACCTAAAAGATATGGATGTGTTTGTACAAAAAATAGTTCAAACACTACTAGGTATTTACATAGCTATGATGCATCCATCTGCTGGTGAATTTGAATTCTACCTTTAGATTCATTTGTAGTCGTGTACATCGATTTTTAAAGATGCCTAATTATCAAGATCTTGAACAGTCGATGCCGCCTGTGTCAGCGTTACCCAAGATGTACCACGTGGAGGTCACAAGGTCGGACTTACACCTCGTCGGGGTGCTTTTTTAAGGTGGTTCCCCTTGCCGTCACCTTTGTTCGTACGCATGTGTTCTGTCTAGATTTTCGAAGTGTCCTCCACGTGCATGTATGCAGGCTGTTATTCTTCGTTGAAAATCATCCGTCACCCGACGAATTTCGACAGGATCTAGAGACTGAATGGCTTCTCGAATTCTATTCTTCATGTCTTCTGAAGTCGTAGATCGTTCGCGGTATACGAGGTCTTTTATTCTTCCCCACAAATAAAAATCCAAAATTGTAAGATCCGGTGATCGTGGTGGCCAGTTATGTGGACCATATTTACCTATCCATTGGCCGCGAAATATGCGGTTCAGTTGTTGACGAGCAATGACAGACGTGTGGACATCCATCCTGTTGAAACCACATATTTAGACGTAGTTGAAGTGGAATATCTTCAAGTAAACGTGGGAGTTCGTTTTCGAGTAAATCGACATACAGAAAACGGTTTAGATTTTCTTCAAAGAAAAATGGTCCGACGATATACGTATCAACAATTCCGTACCAAACATTGACTTTCCAGATACGTTGATCGATTTCTCGATACCAATGTGGATTCTCTTGCGCCCAATAACGGAGATTATGTGTGTTCACTTCGCCGTCACTTTTGAAGGTGCACTCATCAGAAAACAAGATACTTCTATGGAAAGTAGGTAATTGTTGAGTAATCCAATTACAGAATATCAGTCTTTGTCTATGATCGTCCAATGTCATGGCCTGGTGAAGTGACATTCGATATGGATGAAATGAATTTTCTCGCAAAATTCTACTGATAATGCTTCTACTTATTCCACTATCTCTTTCTCGTCTTCTTAAAGAATCGGTAGGATTTACAAGAGCAGAAGCAATTATATCAGGTGCCCGTACTGCACGAAGCGGACGATGAATTTGCATTCCTTTATTATAATCCGATTGGACGATACCTTTTTGAATTATCCGCCGTTGCAAACGACTGAAAACATTGCGCGAATGCGGTGTACGATCGGGATATTCATTTCGCCACATTCTTTCAGCTTCGCGAAAACTTCCAGCCCTACCCAAAACCGACAACATTAACGCAGCTTCTTCGCTTGAGTAAGACATATCTACCTATAAATGAATAATAATCCCCAAATATTGAAGTACCTAAGTACCTACCTACCTAGGTATAAAACGCACCTAAAAAAAAAACCGACAATTTATAAAACTCTTAAGCGAGCAAAGGGAGAAAAGCAAAACAAACAAGTAAGTTTAGTTCAGTTCAGTTTAGTTGAGTTCAGTTCAGTTCAGTTTAGTTTAGTTTAGTGTAGTTTAATTCAGTTTAGTCGATTTACTCGAAAACGAACTCCCACGTTTACTTGAAGATATTCCACTTCAACTACGTCTAAATATGTGGTTTCAACAGGATGGATGTCCAGCCCACACGTCTGTCATTGCTCGTCAACAACTGAACCGCATATTTCGCGGCCAATGGATAGGTAAATATGGTCCACATAACTGGCCACCACGATCACCGGATCTTACAATTTTGGATTTTTATTTGTGGGGAAGAATAAAAGACCTCGTATACCGCGAACGATCTACGACTTCAGAAGACATGAAGAACAGAATTCGAGAAGCCATTCAGTCTCTAGATCCTGTCGAAATTCGTCGGGTGACGGATGATTTTCAACGAAGAATAACAGCCTGCATACATGCACGTGGAGGACACTTCGAAAATCTAGACAGAACACATGCGTACGAACAAAGGTGACGGCAAGGGGAACCACCTTAAAAAAGCACCCCGACGAGGTGTAAGTCCGACCTTGTGACCTCCACGTGGTACATCTTGGGTAACGCTGACACAGGCGGCATCGACTGTTCAAGATCTTGATAATTAGGAATCTTTAAAAATCGATGTACACGGCTACAAATGAATCTAAAGGTAGAATTCAAATTCACCAGCAGATGGATGCATCATAGCTATGTAAATACCTAGTAGTGTTTGAACTATTTTTTGTACAAACACATCCATATCTTTTAGGTTGGTACGGGTGCTCTAAAAGTAACTTGACCTCCACATGACCTTTAAGGGTAATTTTGACCTAGGCTTGATAACGTATTCGGACGTAAAATTTTCCGCTATTTTCATTTGTGATGTCATGAATAAGGGTTTACATTTGTAAAACGGTACTTTGACCTTGAGTTATGCCCAAGGTCGACCTCAAGGTCAAATTCAAGGTCACCATCAGATAGATCTCCCGAAATCCTGCAAATTTTGTCTGAACCATTTTTTTGTACAAACACATCCCTACCTTTTAAAAGGGTGGTACGGGTGCTCTGAGACACCCGGTATTCGTCTCCCTCCAACGAAGGGGATAGAATAGTAACAGTTTACATTCCAAGAAACCCCACCCCTTACACCTCTACAAGCATCTAATCCCGATGTGCTCCTGCAACACTTTCCTCGCCTGCCATTAATCCTTTCCTCTCTTCACACACACGCGCGCACATACGCACGCACGCACGCACGCACGCACACATCTATAATGTATTAACTATACTTTTATATAAAAAAAAGAGAAGTTTATTATGTGTAAAAATTTTTTTTTTATTATTCCTTCTTTTTATTATTAATAAATATAACTTAGTATATTTCCCTATCTTTTATTGAAATTACCTCTCATTCACTTTCTTCTAATACCTGAGATCGCACGAGGTCCAGTCCCAGATCAAAAGAATTAAATTCCTTAACTCAAAAATTAGGACCGACGTTCGCACTGTCCATCGGAACAGGTGTCATAGCGTCCTTTCGGACGTTGATCCATATTCCGGGACTGAAAAGGTACATACGATTCACAGGTGTTCGCCTCTGCGCGTATACCTGTGAGATTGAGTCTAGCTGTCCTTCCATACCCTCTTCATTCTGCCTCATTGTCTCCTTGTCCAAATTTCTAAGGGTTTGGACGTAACAGTATATTGGAGCAAGTAACTCTTTATTACAAAAAAATGCGGCGTGTATTATACCTTTGAGGTCTAAATTCGTGGAATCCTGCCAAAGAATGTATTTTTAAGTTCTTACCATTTTCTGGAATTTAATAAATTCCTCAGTTTTTTTGAATTGGTTTTTGCGTTTTCAGTGAAGAATCCTATATTTTCGTACGTAAATGCCACTCTGAATGGTTTAGAGACGATCAGAAAAAGCGGCAAAAATCCAGAAGATTATGCGAAAACGATTCGATGAGTTGAAAGATCGTCACAGTGGTACGTGGTATCTCTTTTTAGCATGCGCGATAGCGCTTTGCTGTGAATCTAATGATAACCTCTTTGTGGATCTAATTATATGCTCATTTCTCGCTTGCATTTGCTTTTCTCTAGTACTAATGAATAATTTTGTATTAAAGCTACCAGGATCGATCTTGATATTGTAAACCAAATCTGTTTTATTTGATATCATTTTATCAAAAACAAGAGGGTGTAGGAAAGGTTAAACGATTCATCTCAGAGAATCCTGAGATGTTAATCACGAAAGCGGACAAAGGAAACACCACTGTAATCATGAATCGTGAAAATTATCGGAAAAAAATGTATGAAATTCTTAACGATCAGACGACATATAAGGTAATAGATAAAGATCCTACAAACAAGATAAATTTAGAAATTAGGAATTTATTAAAAAATTGGAAAAATAAGGGGTACATTGACCCAAGCATATACAAAAAATTATATGTTTCTGATTGCGAACTTCCGAGATCTTACGGACTGCCAAAAATTCATAAAGAAGGTCATTGTTTGAGATCGGTAATTCGAAAGGAAAGCAAGAATTCTTTCAGTCGATCGACATTAATTGTCATTGAACGCATGCACAAATTGAGCTCGTGATTTCATCTCAAACATGATTTTAATCCTCGTTAAAATCATCAAATTCGTCGTTCTTTGTTCTTTTTAAAAACAATTCGTTACACGCAAACAAGTTGTCGTTACCGGCAACGGACAATCGAAGGTTCTAGAACAATTCAATTCGCGCACGCGAGCGCCGCGCTCCGACGAATACGTCACGCGCTGTCACCAATCCCACGCACGGATTTTCTGTCGCGCATGACTGTTACGTTGAACGTCGCTAGAAAAGAATCCAAAGCGCCAATCAATTTTGTACACCTAATGCCACGTAATAATTACGATTGTGGCAAATTTTTATTGGATTTTTCCCAAAAGGGAAAGCTCAGGCCGAAAGCAATAAATGCTTCGATCTCGCCGTCCTCCTTCTTACTTCCAAAAGGTTCTTAGAGTTCTTAGAGTCGTAATCTCGCTTCGTAAAATCGCCGTGCTAACCGTTTAGTGAAATCGCTATAAACCGAAACTTTCGAGAAGCGTCGAGAAAAATCGCCGAGATTTTCCATCACCGCGATTCCAAACTCAATTTAGAAAAGGTGACCGCTTTTAATATTCTGTTAATCTAATCTTTAATTAATTATATCTTTTGACTTTGTAACTGAATATATTAAAGAAATTCTTTTGTTAAATTACAAAGAAACTGAGTTGATTTTACTGTCGTGCATCATACCAGCCGTGCGCCGAACTCTCACTCGAATCTTTACGCGCGGTGCGCTCTCGCACAGTCATCCACTACGATTAATTGTTAGTTGCATTAATAGCGCCTTTTATCCACTCGCGACCTTCTTAAAAGAAATTATGAATAAGAATAATAATAATAATTTTAGTTATGTTAAGGATAGTTATGATTTGGTTGACAAGCTTAATGGAAATGCTATCGAAAAAAATTTTAATATCATATCATTCGACGTGGTCTCCATGTACACTAACATACCTACAGACTTAGTATTAAAAAGCATTGAATGTAGATGGAACTTGATTGAAAATAAGACTTCGATTCCTTTGCATGAGTTTGTTAAAGCAGTGATGATCATAATTAACTCCACGTTTTTTAAATTTAACAAAAAAATATTTAAGGAAATTTTTGGCATGCCGATGGGCTCTCCTCTATCGCCTATACTAGCGAATATAGTCTTACAAGACTTAGAACAAGAAATTTTCACTACTAATAATATTATCTCTCTGTTTTATTTGCGATATGTCGATGACATTGTGTTAGCTGTACATGAGAAAAAGATTGTGGAGGTTCTGGATTTATTTAATTCATACCATGACAGACTTAAATTTACGGTTGATTTCGGCGATGAAAACGGTATCAATTTTTTAGACGTTAAAATAATGATTCAAGAAGGAAACATCATCTTTGATATGTATAAAAAACCGACAAATTCGAGAAGATATTTAAATTATTTTTCGAATCATCCATTAGTACATAAAAAGGGAGTAATCATTGGGCAGCTTGACAGAATTTTAATGTTGTCCCATCCCAAATTTCATGAAAAGAACATCTCGGATTTAATTTACACTCTTCTCAATAATGGCTATCCGCTCAAATTCTTATTTTCGACGATTAACAATAGAATAAAAACTTTGGAAAATATAACTAATCCGGAAAAAAATCGTGAAGTAAATAATGATTATGATTCCAACAAGAAAAAATTTTTTACGATACCATACTTAAGTAAGGTTTCTGAGAAATTCAAAAAACTCACATATATTCATGGGTTTAATATAGCTTATAAACCGATGAATAAATTAAATACAATTATTAAAACAGGAAAGGATCCCTTGTTTAAGGATGACCATTGCGGGATAGTTTATAAGATTAATTGTTTGAATTGTGAATCATCATATGTGGGCCAAACTAAGAAAAAATTAAAAACTAGTATTAAAGAACATAAGACTGATATTAAGAAATCTACTTCTGAGATATCAGTTGTTTCACGTCACCATGTGAATGAAATGCATGATTTTGATTGGGATAACATTAAAATTTTAGATACAGAACAATCATTGATGAAACGAAGAATTTCAGAAATGATACACATTAAAAACCAAATAAGTGGGATCAATAAACAAAGTGATACTGAAGGTTTGCCTGATGTTTATCTTCCTCTTCTAAAGAAAGATCTCCCTCGCACTTAATAAACAATTCTAGAACTTTTTAAACTATTTGACTCATGGATATAAATAGCCGAAAAATATATGATACGACCAATAACAACACATAGTGTCACGACAAATTTCTATCTGTGAAATGAGTATACTTATAATTCATCGATTATTTTGCTGTAAAACAGGTAATGTTTCCTGTGTTTTATTCTCCATTTTAAAAGATATTAAATAAATTATTGTAAATTAGAATCTGGAAATTCTCGTTCTACACTTTTTACTACATGACTTCTGACGTTCTAACATTATTATATGAAGCAGCGTCGCTTTGATGCAAACATGATGTTTACAATTATAACACATGAGGGTTGAATTTGATTCCAACTTGATGTAACTCTGCGTCTTAAGAATATTATTGATTTTACTGAGGATGGCCAGATTGTGGCCGAAACGTTTAATGTTTTTATTGTAATTCGTATATGCAAGAATAATTAAATATCACTAACTACATTGTGCTGTGATTCTTTATGCTCTTTCTTTTCATATATTTTGATATTTAAAACTATTCTAGTAATCGCGAATTAAATTGACAAGCAATTTTAATAATTTGATGTTACAATCATATTATAAAGATGTGAATATGTTGAAAAACTCTTCATAAATTTATTGCGAAAAATATTATTTAAAATGTTAATTTAAAATAAATGATCAAGATCCAGCTTTGATCGTAATGGGCATTTTAAATTTCTAGTATTGATTGTGTTTCTCACATATGCGGTCTAAAATAAAGATTCTTAATATTATTTATATTACATCGCCTGAAAGAAAGACATTGTTTCCTTATTTGTATTGATTATTGCGGGGTATTGATTATATTTATATTAATTATACTTATATTGTATTGATATTACTAAGGCCTCTCTGGTTTAATGACTTAGGTCGCTTGTACGGAATACAAAAAATCCGGATTCAAGTCCGGGCCGAGGTAATATTTTTCGCAATAAATTTATTAACAATTTTACATATTAACATCTTTATATGATGCTTGATTGTAGCATTAAATTATTAAAAATTGCTTGTTAATTTAATTCGCGATTACTAGAGTAGTTTTAATTGCGTTTATAGTCCGGAAAAACAATTCAGCGCGCAGTTCTAAAAAGACAATATGGTATATATGCAAGTACATATATAATATAAATTAGTAATTCAAGATTGAATTATTTAAAGCGATGATCCAGCTTCGATCGTAATTTTAAATTTCTAGTATTGATTATGTTTCTCATATATGCGATCTAAAATAAAGATTCTTAATATTGCAAATATTCTGATGTTTGTTAAATTGTTTTTACTTTTATATTTATTGTTTCCTCTACGTCACATTGACGGAACTACTTATATGTAATATTAAATGTATTTCTGACGCTGACACATGTCTAACGAACACATGTCTGATGACTTTCTTAAAATTACATTTCACTAAACATTTTTGTAACAGAATGGAAGTGCAATTTCTGGAAACCGGTGAGTTTATCAATAGAAATCTTTACGCATAACAGAATGCATTTTTCTAAAATATATTTATATTTATATTTTTTCATGTAATACTTAATAATTTTGACATTATATAAGTAACCGTAACTAGATTCCTTCTAACAACAACTTAATTGATAATACATAAATTAATATAGGGCATTTAGGAAATCCGCACTGTAATCGATGCGCTTAAATTACTGGACGAATCTCAATATATTTGAATGTATTTAACATAATTGAGTACAAGTACGTTTTAGCTAACTTCTAGCCTTCTTCAGCTTGACATCGTTGATAATAGAAACAACTACACACATGGAAACCTTTGGCTATCTCCCAGTTATTATCCATAACCGATTAATACGCTGGATGGTCTCGTGAGAATCGAGACTTTAAAATCATATATTTAAAATACTGAATAACTGTATGTAGATTATAATTAAGATGAAAGATACCTCAGAAAGCACATATGCAGAAGTATAGTAAGTCAAGTAAGAGCGTGGTCGGCTTTATTCAAAGCTAATAAAAGATATCGCCCTAAATCTATCATGAATCTATAGAGAGCATCTTTGTTCTTGATGCACTATTAAGAAAAATTCAGTTGTCATTGAACTTTCTTAAGAGAATCACATTAAGCGCCATTAGTACCAAATACGCATCACGCTGTGTTCCTTTACTCACCCAAAAGATCCAAAAATGTCACAATTAGCGGCTGCTAAATATATGAAAAAGTCGAAATCATTCATACAGAAGTGGGTGCAACGATATAATGTGGCAAAAAATGTCGATGATTTACCGGAACGTGGCTCGATATGTAAAGTGGACATAAAAGACGATAAAAAAATAGTGAATCTTTTTTAACACGGAATCCTGGCTTAACACAGCGTCAAAGACAAGCAAAATTGAAGCAGAAAGGTTTAGATATATCGTACGAAACTATTCGAACCTATCTCAAGGCTAATAACATGAAAGTGGTGCAACACAGTTTTTTATAAATTAATTCGACCACACTCTTACTTGACTTACTGTAAATACACAATTTAAAAACCAGGACAGATTGTGATACTGATATATCCACTATAATAACGAATAATGTAGAAATGTCGATAAATAATATTATGTTAAACAACGATCGCGAGTCCCAAGTTAAACTAACATAAAAATACATGATAACTTCTAAAGTTAAGCATTGTTGTTGCTATTGTACATAATAATGTGTCAGGTTAAAAAACATTCGTAACAAGGACTCAATAATTCCGTGTCTGTATTTAAATTGATACCGTTCTTTTGTCGTTTAATATTTATCATTTCGGAAATCAATCGCTTATTTCTCTCATTGTCTAGGATTTCCAACTTGTCTCAATTGAAATTATGATTGTGACACCTCCTATGTTCAGACAGAGAGTTTGTCGATTTAGATCTATTAATGTCATTTTTATGTTCAGATATCCTTGTCTTTAATTATCTATTGATCTGTCCTACATAAGACGCGTCACATTGATTACACATGATTAAACATGATATTCTGTATACTACATTCTTTTTCATGTACAATGATAAAAACACAAAAAAATCCGATTCCTGCAAATATAAAAAAGAATGTAGTATACAGAATATCATGTAATGAATGGGACGCGTCTTATATGGGACAGACCAGCAGACAATTCATACCAGCAGGCACTCGTAGCACTTATTATTATTTATTTGATTTATTTCAATTGAACTATTATTTAAATTATGCGATATTTGCAAAAGAAAGTCGTAAGAATTATATTTTTGCATTCATAAAATTCGTTTTTAGCTGATTTTTAGCTGCGTAGAAACAAGCCACAAATATATAAATTATGCGTTTACACTTTTTTAATTAACTAAATAGATCATGTTTCTGTTAGTATTAATAATGTGCAATAGTTAGTTTCAGAAATAAAAGGGTTTCGTTTTAGGAGACTTACGACAGTGTCGGCGATTTTCTTTTATATTTACATTATTTGCTTCATCTTTCATCAAATATTACAAAAAGAGATAAAATATTATATTAAGTTCATTATATGATATCTTGATATATAAACTTCTTTTCCATTGTTTTAGAATCTATCAATATGTACAGATATAGGGCAGTTTCTGTGATATTCTATTGTGCGAGTTTAATATATCCGAATTTTTACAGTGAATTAAAAAATAGAAGGCAAAATAACCCAAATCAAATTTTATTTCCAGCATATTGTATAAACCTTTTACTTTACGAAAATAAATATTATGATATAGCTCGGAAAAAAATATTTATATAATTATGTAAAATTATATAAAAATATATATAATTTTATATAATTGTATATAAATGGACATATTTTGTATATATTTATATATAGTTATACAATATAAAGTTATATTAAATTATATATATAATTTTATTAGGTGTTGGAATTAATTCGTAGCGTTTTACAAGTGATGGGAAGTACTTTCATTAATGTATTTTTTAATGCTCATGTGAAATAAATAACATTCTTTCATTAAAAAACGCTACGAATTAATTCCAACACCTAATATATAATTATATATAAAATATTTTTTCCCGGGAGTGTATATACATGTAAGTATATAAATTATGTACATATACATATATATATGTATAGTTTAAATAGTATGTACATATGTGAAACTTTGGGAAGTGATTAACTGAAACTGAAATGTGAGATGATGGTGAGGTTCTTTGGGTTTTGGTTCAGTTCTCTTTTGGGCGAACATCGAGATAGAGGACGGCCGGAGATCTACGAGGGACTGAGCTATCATGGTGGAAGCTCCGACATGGATGTGGGTTATCTCTTGGGGTTTTGCTGTCTGCTCCCTATTTTCCACACAGCATTGCCACGAGTCAGTGTCGAAAGACCAAATGGCTCTTATGTGGCGCGCACATAGTGTTAGCCGCGCGATCTTCCCTCGTTCATAGACGAACGTGGTCGAATGTATCGTCGCTCTTACTGAACATCAACTCTACGGACACGAGTGATGGAAGGAGAGATCCTTTCCATGTATACTTGTAATCCTTAGAAAGACAATTCGACCGAGTGTCCGAAAGGGCATACCGGTTTTTGAACATATTCCACGAACGTATTCTTGGACGTCCCAGAATCGATCTAGCGTCAGGATCGAGGCGGTTACAATCCGCCTCTCTTGGGAGAAAATGATATTAGACGGACGTGTGAAACATCATGTTGAAGCTCTTCGAAGCACTTAAATCTCCACACAGCTCTATCGAGCTCGTGAAGGAACTTTTTCGACACAGCACAACCACGAGTCGGTGCCGTAAAGGCCGAACGGCTCTTATGTGGCAAACATAGAATTGATTGATTGATTGAATGATGGTTTTGACAGTGGATCCTGGAGCTGCTGATCCTCTTAGCACCTTAATCCCTCTGCTAGAGGTTCTTTGGTGCTGGGGTCGGGGTCGGTGCCTCTAAGGAAGCTTTATCGACATAGCATAGCTACGAATCGACGCCGTAAAGACCAAATGGCTTTTATGTGGCAATCACAACAATCATGGCAGAGCCGCGCGTTTAAACCCTGCCGTCGCTGTCTCCCCTTTTACACGAAAAGGAAGGTGATGGCGGTGGGTGAGAGATCCCTCTGGGACCGACATGGTTTGAGCTAGGCTCGGGCCCTGGCGGAACCAAGGTGTCTAACGAGCGGATTAATTACATATACATTACATATTATATATTTACATGTTATACCTTTTTCCAGCTCACATCAAACACCGATGGATGAATGCTTAATGGTAATTTCCAAATAATGGCGCACGTTCAAAGGCCAAGGTGTAGAAAGTCGTGCTTAGGGTCTGCATGGCTGCGGACGTAAATCGAGCAGTCTCGAATGACACCTTCAGGGTACCTGTCGTCTCTGGAGTAGTCAGACTTAGTGACGTATAGATGCGCTATTCGACTTTTTCCTCTACCAAAGTAAAACAATCATATGGAAGTCAAAAATAAAAATAATAATAATAATAACAATAACAGTAAAGTAAGGCAAAATCTGAACACCAAGGCTGGGAAAATAGCCAAGAGTTGAAGTGGAGAGTTAAGATAGTCCTGTAGAGGTGTGACGCTCGAAAAGGGTCAATAAAGACAGTTAGCAAACTTCGCGCTGCCAAAATAGCCCTGGAACGATGTGATAATATGGTGAAGCAATACGCATATAACCAGCATAAAAGGCAAGTGGTGAAAACTGACAAAAAGTATCTTCCTGAAGTCAGCATACAAAGATGCGATACGCAAGGAAATAAACCGCAAAGACATGGCATTCAGGCATCATTCAGCTCCAAGTTAGTAAGAATTAGGATACTGCAGCTGAATATGGAGTGGTAACAGGTGAGGTGCGTCAGCTCGTCGCCGAAAAGCGAATTGACATCCTGTTATTACAGGAACCATATGTCAAAAAGCAAGGCGAGAACCACATCTTTTATGGGTTATGAATGGGGATGAAAGTTGCTGCAGTGGAACACCCATGGGCGATGATAGCGATCAGCAACCCCCGACTGCAGATGATATTTGTCTCACAGCTTAGCATAACTCACTGTGTGTGTGCAGGCTCCTGGCCTATCAATATACGTCATGTCATGTTACTTTCAGTACAGCGACAAAATTGAGGGCCACCTCAGGCACCTCGAGAAGATGTTTCATTCCCTGAGGGGTGAGAGACTTATAGTGGCGGTAGATGCGCGATCGTCGCTCTGGGGCTCCCCTAAAACTGACGAAAGAAAAGGAAGGAAGTTTGAGATCCTCATCCGCGTGTTTGGTCTTGAGATAATAAACGAAGCTCATCAAGGGCCCACCTTCGAAATGAGGAGGGGATCGTCTTTCATAGATATGACCTTGGTGTCTCCTCAAATAACTTCTATGTGCCAACTCATCGGCACATGGAAGGTGAGGCGAGAATGGATAACTAGTGACCACCACGGGACACAGTCCCGTAGAGATCAGTCTGAGGAAACTAAGGATGGCAAATGACCTCAGAACTACGAACAGTAGGTTCGACATACGACGGGTCGATTGGGAGCGATTCAATGAGAGCCTGAAAGATCTATCCGGATCAAGGCTTGGGACCCTCGGCCCGAAATCTGCAGAGGAAGAAAGAATGACCGGAAAGTTATAGGAAATTACTTTGGAAGCATGCGAGAAATCGCCGAGGAAAGGAGTCTTCAGAAAATCGAATCCGTGGTGGACGGAAGAATTGACAAAGATGAAAAAAGAAGTGAGCCAGAAAAGGAAAATGATCCAAGCATTAAGAGGATCAAGAAATCAAAGGACTGAATCCGAAGTTAAAGCAGTACCTTAAAACAAGAATATCAAAAGCTCCAACGCCAATACAATATAAGCGATAAAGAGGACGAAGTATGAAAGCTGGCAAAAGTTTGTCACAGAATGCGGCAATGAAAAGCCATGGGGCTTTGTATATAAACAGCAAGCGAACAAGCTGAAAATAGAATAGGTCATAAGCACACTCAGAAGAGATGAGCATCTAACAAAGACCGTAGAAGAGACGGCACAATGGCTGTTGGATACATATATACCAAATGACCTATGCCACGCAAGAACAAGGCGAAATAAGAAATCTAGCAAAAATAGCGCTAGATACAGCGAATTCCCCATTCTTCACGGGGAAGGAAATGGCCACAGCGGTCAAAACATTCAAGAACGACAAAGCTCCAGGCACGGACTTGATAGAGATCCAAGTACTAAAAATATCGGTAAGAGAAATCCTTGAACAATTCCTGAGGTTTAATGGGTTTAATGGGTGCCTTCAGTGGGGCGTCTTTCCTACAATCTGGAAGGAGGGCTCATTATGAGTCCTTCTGAAGGGTGAGGACAAGAACGTGAAGGACCCAAAATCCTATAGATCTATATGTCTCCTTCCTAATAGGGAAACTCTTCGAGAAGCTTAAATTAAAATATACCTGACGGACAGGGCACTGGAAAAGATCTCTGATCGGCAGTTCGGTTTTATGCCGGGCAAGTCGACGGACGACGCAGTCGTGGAGCTTCGGCGAGCGGTCGCTACCTCCGAAGGGAGATCCTCCAGGTGTAGAAGTATGAAACCGGAATTTCCCTATATATGGCACTAGCTATCAGTTTAAGGACCACAAGACCGCATCTGCAGCGCCATCATCTCTCTCTAACAGCTGACGAAGATTTCCAACATACAACAACCCAAGTTCCATACACCGGTATATTTTTTTCTAACCTTAAACATGTCGAGTTTTGTGCCTACGAACTACGATTTGCGGACAGCATTGGTTTTCTGTTATCATTTGAAGAAAACTGCTGCAGAATCGCATCGAATGCTTGTCGAAGCTTACGGTGAACATGCTCTAAACACAATGTTTCGAGTGGTTCAAAAAATTCAGAAGTGGTGATTTTGACGTGAGAAACGAAGAGCGTGGGAAACCACCGAAAAAGTTCACAGACAACGAATTGCAAGCGTTATTGGATGAAGATGATACTCAAACTCAACAAGAACTCGCGGATCAATTGGATGTAACGCAGAAAGCCATCTCCATTCGTTTGAAAGCTATGGGCATGATTCAGAAAGTGGGAAAATGGGTTCCGCATGAGCTGAATGAAAGACAGCAAAAAAATCGAAAAACCACTTGTGAAATGCTGCTCGACAGATACAAAAGAAAGTCATTTCTCCATCGAATCGTCACAGGTGATGAAAAATGGATATATTTTGAGAATCCTAAGCGTCGTAAATCATGGGTGAATCCAGGCGAACCATCGACATCCACTGCAAGATCAAATGGCTTTGGAAAGAAGACAATGCTCTGTGTTTGGTGGGATCAGAAGGGTGTAATCTATTATGAGCTGCTAAAACCTGATGAAACCGTTAACACTAATCGCTACCGACAGCAAATGATCGATTTAAATAGAGCATTACATGAAAAACGAATATGGAATTGGAATATGGAAAAAGGCAACACAAAGTCATTTTGCTTCATGATAATGCTCCATCACACACAGCAAAACGGGTCAGGGAAACGATCGAGGCGTTCAATTGGGAGATATTAGCGCATGCAGCTTATTCTCTAGACTTGGCTCCGTCCGATTATCATCTATTCGCATCACTGGGACATGCTCTCGCTGAACAACACTTCAATTCGTATGTAAATGTACGAAAATGGTTCGATAACTGGTTCGCTTCAAAAGAAGAACTGTTTTTTTGGCGTGGATTCATACATTCATACATTGCCGGAGAGGTGGGAAAAATGTATAAATAGCAATGGAGATTATTTTGAATAAAAAATTTTTTATCATTTTCAAACAACAGACGTGTAATTTTTACAAAAAAATTCCGGTTTCATACTTCTACACCTGGTAATTGAGCAATAGCCTTAGATTCTGCTTTTAAAAATATAATAAAAATTATAATTCAAAGTACTGATCGTATCAGTATATATAATAAAATGTGTTAATAATATGTGTGTGTGTGTGTGTGTGTATGTGTGTGTGTGTGTGTGTGTGTGTGTGTTGTGTTTTATGAAACAATATTTTATCGTCGATCACTTTCTAATATTAATAATAATTCTTATACTCGAGAAATTTTTTCTTTTCAAGAGAACAAATTTTTTGCACATTTAAAAAAAATGTAGGCCACTGATTAATAGCGTTCTCTATTGCATCTAGAGTCAAGCATTTAAAATCCTGAACTATTAATAACCATCCAATGGACGTTTTAAAATTGGTCATTTTGTAAAGATGTTGAAAACAGTATTGCTATTTTTCTAATATCATTTAAACGAAATTATCGAATATCATTTAAATGATTTTGCTTTTTTGTTGCTTTGTATGATTTTTTTTCACCGAATTATTTAACGTTGAAGTAAAAATGATCCTTTTTGCTTTAACGTTAAATAACTCGATGAAAAAAAGTCGTACAGCGATCAGTAAAAAAGCAAATTAAAGGTAAAGATTTACTCTTTCGAAAGCTGTAAACCGCATTTGTGCACAATTTTTACTTGGCTCCGTGGAACTTTGCAAATTTCGTAAAAAATTTTGAGATCTGATGCATCTTTATTTATGTTTGTGCAACTTTATGAAATATGAATAATACGGTTTTTTAAAGTACAGGTTGAAAAATAAAGATTACAAGCTTTAAAATGCTTTTTTAAAAATCTCGATACGATTATTCTTAACGAAGTTATTTTATTTCGAAATTTGTCCATTTTTGCAGGGTGGAACAAGTGATTCTTTAATTTTGTTGGGTAGTATATTTTTCAATGCACCATACAATTTATTCAATTGTTAAAACATTTTATTAAAATTTAATTTCAAATATGCTAAATGGTATTTATTACAATTTAAGAATTAGTTGGCTCAATAAAGTATTTGGTAGAAATAAAATAGATACATAATTAATATTCTTGAGACTTCCACAAGTGCTTTCTATATAACTATTGTGTGTTTCGCGGGTTTTCTCCGTGTCCAGATTCATTAGAATGCCAACATTTCGTAAGCCTTGCAGTTCATTTCATTAGGGCGAGGAACAGCCTGATACTGTATCAGTAACACACAGTTAGATACATAATTATATATAATTACACATTTAATTGAAAAAAAGCAAATATTTATCGAACGATTATTGTTAGAAGTAAATTATTTTTTTAAGTACTTTTATTAACAATACATATGTCGTCTAGGTACAAACAAATATTGTGTAACAAAATCAAATTTACATTTGTCTTATTTCGAATTTGAAAATGTTCCTCCCATTTCAATATAAAATGCATCCTTGTACCAACATTTGGAATCAACTCCTTTATTAAATCTTTATTAGGTATTTCAATAATGTTATACCAATATTTTGTGCTGTATAACAAAAAATAATTATGTTATGATAAATTCTAAACATAGAATCTTAAAATAATCTAAGGTAATATATTAAAGTGTTGAGATTGCTCGAGTATAATTTTATTAAAAATTTATTTCTAATTTCTTGCGTACATTATTGTATCGGATATTAAGGGGGGAAACCACAGTAAAAGTTCGAAAAAATCGAAAAAATTTTTTTTCGCTTATAAGGTGTTTTAGGGTCTTAAGAATAACATATCAAAAGATGGAGTGCCGCAAAAATTTCGGAATACCAAAATTTTCCATTCTGAAGCATTGCATGATGTGCAGTATGTAAGTTATGTAGGCGATGGAGACTCGAAAACCTTCAAAGGTGTCACAGATGCTAAACCGTACGAAAACGTGACGATAACTAAAAAGGAATGCGTAGATCACGTACAAAAACGCATGGGCACCCACCTCCGTAATTTGAAGAAACGCACAAAAGGCTTGGGAGGAAAAGGGAAATTGACAGGCAAACTGATCAACGAACTGTCAATATATTTCGGGTTAGCTATTCGTAGAAATTGCGAATCAGTCGAAAAAATGAAGACAGCTATATAGGCCACATTACTTCACAAAATATCTACGGATAATCATCCCCAACACGATGATTGCCCGACTGGAGAAAATTCATGGTGTTCGTGGCAAAGGGCGAAATCTTCTAACACTTTAGCTACCTATACGCACAAATCACCAATGTCTGATATAGTTTATGAAGCAATTAAGCCAGTTTACGAACAACTCACTACGGATGATCTTCTCACTCGCTGCATCGGGGGTTTCACTCAAAACAGCAATGAGAGCTTCAACTCGACAGTGTGGGCGATGGCTCCGAAAACTATGAATTCCGGCAAAATAATCATCGACATTGCTACGAACATCGCTTCGTGTGTTTTTAATGACGGATTAATATCAATTTTACATATAATCCAGGTCATGGGCATGAAAATTGGCCCAAAAAGTCACGAACTATGCATGGACTTGGATGAGAAACGCATACAGCGGAACGATCTTTGAGTGAGGGCACAAAACAGGCCCGCATCGATCTGAAAACAATTCGAAAGGCCAAACAAGAGCAGGAGATAGATGAAGAAGGCCAATTGTATGACGCAGGCATCGCTGATTAGAGGTATATAAAAATATTATGATTTTACAGTACTTAAAACTTTAAACGCGTTTTTCTTGAAACCACTTTTTTTAAACTGGGTGGACACATAACTCGAATAAATCTTTACCGATCGGTTTCAAATGTTGACAGTATATTCAGAATACCTTTCTCTATGGAAGTGCGTAGGATTTTTTTTTATATTACATGGTTTTTTTTTATCAACAATTTTATGGCGTTTTTTTTGTTAAATTAGCAAGTTTTCCTTAAAACGTGCACCATTTTGCGAAAAATTAATATATCGAAAAAATCCTACGTACTTCCATAGCTATTGATATATAGAACCTAAAAAACTGTCATTTTTTGTTCCAGGTCAAAAATTAAGGACTCTAGATGTCCGCCCATGGTCCCTCCTTCAAAAATAGGCGCCATCGGACAAGTGCGGCACAGCCGCCATTTTGTACTAAAAATGTATGAAAAAATTCTTATTTGTATTTCATTCATAATATTATAATGCTTATTTTACAAATTTTTGATTGATCATTTCATTGAGCCAAAAAAAATTCCCGAAAATATACTTACTTTTTCGTGCTCTACTGTGGTTTCCCCCCTTAAACTGAAAAATTGGACGAAACAGCTCTATTTGTCGAATGGTTGTGAATGTAATTAATTGGATCTATAAGTTAAGAATCTTATTCAACCGCTCGACATGTAAATTTACAGTTGCTTTACCAGCTTGAATTAAGGGTGCGGTCCATTTGATGCTATAAATGATTCGAAACTTTTGACCAATTGGAAGAAAGAATTTTATTAATTGACCAAAATTAATTGATCAAAAAATGTTTCGAAGCATTTGTGGCATTAAGTCGACCATAATCTAAGTTTACTATTCGTCTTTTTTTTCCAGGTTATCAGCCTCTTTTTTTAGGGCATCTGGAGATATCCGGGTAATTTTCCAAAAGTGTCCAAAATAATTATCAGCGGTAATTATCCGTAACACTTTCGGAAAATCTCTCTGAATCATCTCTATATACAGTACCGGCAAAAATTATATAACCTTTTGATTTTTTAAGGATAATTTTTTTTAAACTGTACAGATCTCTATGAAATTGTAATATGTTTTAATAAAAGATATAGTTTACTGAACAAATAACTTTTCATCAAATAATAAAACAAACTTGTGAAAAATTAATTTTATTTAAAATCTTTAAAATATGTCAAATTTTAATAATAAATTTTTAATTACCATAACAAAAATAAATGTCTTCAAAACGAACAAAAAATTCATAATTTAGATTGTACAACTCTAATATTTTGTAGTAAAATCCTTGGAATCGATTACAGCTTGGCAGCGTCTGAGCATGGAATCGATAAGTTCGTCAATTGTCGACTGAGATATCTTCCACTCTTCTTCCAATTGGGCGAATTTTTCAGCCGTATTTGTAGCTCACTTACTGGCTAAACGTCTGGAGTTCTCACAACGGTTCGATGATATTTAGGTCGGGCGATTGACTTGGCCACTCTAGAAAAGTTACTCGATGTTGTCGAAACCACTTCCGCACTTTAGCCGCGCGATGCTTTGGATCATTGTCTTGCTGATATATAAAGCCACGACCAAGGAAATGCTTTGCGTACGGAAGCATCACATTCTCGAGGAGAAGACTATATATATATTTTCATCTATATATATTTTTTGATCTATTTTGCCGTCGATCTTATGAAGGGGACCTATTCCCTTTGCAGAAAAAGCACCATGACCGAACTACCTGCGCGTTTCATTGTAGGAAGTTGGTATTTGGAATCGAAGCGCTTGCCTTTAGGACGACGAATCCATGTTATTCCATCAGTACCAAATAACAATAAAAAACTTACTTTCGTCGCTCCAGACGACAGAGGACCACTGCTGAGGTGTCCAATTAAGATGAGTTTTCGCCCATTCCACTCGCACTTTCCGGTTCTTGGCGGAAAAAAATGGTTTCTTTACGAGTCGTCGTCGATTTAGTCCTGCGACCTGCACCTGGACATACGATAACGTATGGTCCATATGATTGGACTAGATTCACCAGAAATTAATATTTCTTTGATAATATCTGATGCCGTGAAACGTGGATTGCTACGGGATATGCGGAGAATGTTGTGATCAATGACAGAAGAAGTACAACACGGTCGTCCGGTTTTATTCTTCTTGACCTAATCTCCCTGGGCCTTCCAACGCTTCAGCAATTTAGTTACCGCCGATTTAGAAATGCCAAATTGTTGTGCAAGCTGTTTGTGTGTTCGTCTTTGTTTGCGGCCTTCTATGATAGCATTCTGTTGTCGTTCGTCTATATCTCGAGCAACAACCGGATTTTTGCCATAATGTGAAACATTAAATTTACTGCCAAAATTAGGTCGAGACCGTAAGAACAATGGCTGCAACATGAAAAACAAAGAAAGCACAAAAGTACGATTTTGCCAAAATCAATAAAAAATTCAAAAATTATGGCGTAACATTGTCAAATTTCATTACACTTCATGTACAAAGTGCATCTACCATCTAGGTATCTACTGTAAAATTTTGAGCGTATTTAATACTCTTTGATGAAAGTTATACTCAAAAAACCAAAAGGTGATATAATTTTTGCCAGTACTGTGTAAGTCTATATAAGATAACGGTGTCTGGAAAAAAAAAGACGCAGAAATGCGTCTTAATCCTAACTTGAACGCATTCAATACAAAATGGAAGGCTAATAATTATTCCTACTTTATCAATATTATATATTAATACTTATTTTTAAAATGTTGAATAACTATTCTCGAGGCCCCATGCTTTCAAGAGATTGATTGTTTCTTCATCAGTCATTGTATTAATGATATTTATATGATATGATTCTTTTTGACAAAAAAATCCAATAATGTTCACCCACAAATAGTACTGCACTATTGATGTTGTATGATCGACACAATTATAAGCGTACTAAATTGCACAAGAGATACGCAATGATATAACCAGCACAATGGCGGAATGGCGCAATAATCAGAAGGAGCAATGTCCGGCCGTTTCTTTTCGCAATGCACGGCTCAAACGAATCAATTGTAGCCGATACCGATCGCCCGTAATGGAATCGCCAGGTTTCAGCAGCTCATAGTAAACAACACCCTTTTGGTCCCACCAGATACAGAGCATGATCTTCGAACCATGAATGTTCGACTTTGGTGTTGATTTTGAAGTCGATGGCAACGATTGACCGGGCTTAGCGTAATATTTCTTCTTCTTGGGATTGTCGTAGAATATCCACTTCTCATCTCCAGTCACAATCCAATGCAAAAAATGCTTTTCTTTGTTGTCTTTGAATCAGCTGTTCGCAAGTGAAAAATCGCTTTTCAACGTCTCTCGGTTTCAGTTCATAAGGCACCCAATTTCCTTGCTTTTGAATTATTCCCAATCGTGCAGAAACGACTGTTGAGTTACTCCCAATGATTCTGCAAGCTCCTCTTGCGTTTGACTCTGATCTTCTTCGAGTAATGCTTCTAATTCTTTGTCTTTGAATTTTTTTGTCTGTCCAGAGCGAGGCTTGTCTTCAACGCTGAAATCTCTATCCTTGAAACATCGAAATCATTCCCTACATGATTTATCAGTTGGAGCAGTGTCACCATAAACTTCGACAAGCATTCGATAGGTTTCAGCTGCACTTTTCTTCCAATTGAACCAGAAAATTAGAACCTCCCGCAAATGCTGCTTGGTTAACACAAAATTCGACATTTCAAACAAGTAAAAATCAAAGTTTTTGTATGAAACTCAAAGAGATATAAATTGAATATTATTAGCAGATGTCTAACCTCTCTGAAAGTGCCAAAATCAGCTGTCACTATGAACCATTCACAACAGCCGGAGCCATCTTTTGGAAAACGGACCGAACTATTAGGTGTTGGAATTAATTCGTAGCGTTTTTTAATGAAAGAATGTTATTTATTTCACATGAGCATTAAAAAATACATTAATGAAAGTACTTCCCATCACTTGTAAAACGCTACGAATTAATTCCAACACCTAATAATTTGTACTCCCAATATATATATGTACGTATAATATATATAATTATAGCGAAATTGTATTATATAATTATATATTGTTGATTTAAATTAATTATTTTTTTAATATTTTGATTATCTGAAGCAAAGTGTAATCAATATGGAATTACTTCTATTTTTTATCTCAAATGTATATCATTCAAACACTTTTAAATAAAACATATAATGAATAATTTGTATAGTCGTACAAAAGATTTATGAATGAAGCGGAATCATATTTGAATAAATTAGACCATGTAATTGTATTAATCCTAACAAAATTTATTTTATCATAGATTTGAATTAATTCCTTTATGTGATAAAAACTGATAACATGTTTTATTGAATTAATTAAATTCATTGAACTGCAAACCAAAAACTTATTCGTTATATATAATTAAAATAAAAAATTATTTATTTGACGAGAATATATATGTAATTAATACGACGAAATATTCCAAATATTGTAGAATAATTGAAATAAAATTTTGATTATTGAAATAAGGGCATAACATATTTGTTTCATTAATAACGTAATTGGATTAATAAAATTATTGTCAATCACACTGATATAGTTTTTTTCTCAATGTATGTTCCAACGTGCACCAATATGTTTCTGCCATAAATCTTATTCATTTTAACGAGCCCGTTAGAACAAATCTTACGATTCAACGCGAGAATAATCTCGAAGCACACATTCATAATGTCGAATGAGGCAATAATGCCTACTTGTTGCCAATGTCAATCGTGTCAATTATCATAATAATTTTTTTTTAGGTAATGTTTAGTCATATTGAATAATCTAGAATTATTTAACTTTGAAATATTAAATTTAATATTAATTTAAAAATTAAATTTTATTTTTTTTAATTTAATTATTTGCGAACTAAAAGAATATCCCTCGAAATAAAATATTTGGTTGCCTTGGAAAGGGCAGATTAATCATTAATTGCTGCGAAATAAACAATTTTCGGACATCTCGCTCTTCTTTTTTAGTAAATGCTCAAAGTATCCACCGTTCATTGTAATGCAAGCTCTCATCCGTCTCAATAAATTTGCCTGCATTCTTTCCATAACGTCGTTGTCGACCAAATAGCATCGTATAGCTTGTTATTCAATTCTATCACGCCTTCGGGAATTGCTCGACAGAACGGATTATCGTATTCGACCGTACAACGAATTTTGAAAAAAGAAAAGTTGCCTACCATTACAGTAGCATGCAACGAGAAGAAGACTATCTTCGGAAGAAAATGTTTTGCTAGGATTTCCTGACGAAGATCCAGAATTTCCTTTTTATGTAATATTTAGCGATGAATCGCTGTTTATACGAGAAGGAGTTTTGAACTCGCATAATATGCATGTATGGAACAATGAAAATCCGCGAATGACGCGGCTCAGAAATTTCCAAATTCATTGGAAATTGAATGTCTGGGATTATGGGAACAAAAATATTGGGCCCAGTAATCCTCCCAGAATGGCGCATCATATATGCAATTTCTGACAGAAAATCTACCAGATTTTTCTTATAAAGAAATTTTCTTATAAAGAAAACTTCTTTTAAACCTAAAAATAAAAAATTTTCCAATAACTGCCATTTTACAGGCTTAACGTAAGAATTCATTAGAACTTGTTATAAATCTAGAGTCTACATACGTTTTAAAATTATGATTTAAAGTAGAAGCAAAATTTCAACTCGGGTGAAATTTATCCGTCAAGCAACGACTGTATGAAGAAAACGAATCTCTGCAGGTAAGTGACAGAAAGAGAGAGAGAGAGAGAGAGAGAGAGAGAGAGAGAGGGAGAGAGGGAGGGGGAGAGGGGAGGGAGAAGAGATCGCGCGTACGCGCGCGCGTGAGCGTTTATTATATGAAACAGAACTTTTTGTCCTTAGACAGCTGATTGCAACGAGTGTCCTTTGTGGTCGCTCGCGTCAGACGTGCTGCGTAAAGTGCGCCCAGCGTCGCCCTTGTTTACCTTCTAAACGCGATCTGTGATTTGATAACTTTATCCTTCAATAACTCAGAAAGTAAGCATCATATAAAATTTTCGTAAAGGAAATGTCGTCTTAGAATTCAGACAGGAACACGTCTGTGCAAGGACACGGGCACAGTTTTTTTCTGAAACCCTGTATAACTGTGATATCTGATAATAGAGTTTCATTTTTAGAATTGCGTGAAACATCTTTTTGACAAACTTTATCTAGGCTGCGTTTGGAAACATCATCTGGATGCCCCTGTGTTTTATATTAGGTGTTGGAATTAATTCGTAGCGTTTTACAAGTGATGGGAAGTACTTTCATTAATGTATTTTTTAATGCTCATGTGAAATAAATAACATTCTTTCATTAAAAAACGCTACGAATTAATTCCAACACCTAATATTATTCTTGTTTTATATTGGAAAACAAGGATAGAACGATACCCAGATGATGAACGTAGTCTAGATAAAGTTTGTCAAAAAGATGTTTTATGCATATAGTATTAAAATATATTTCTTTCATAAATGAATCTGGCGGCGCATCTATATTCAACATTTCAGCGTTAATTCTCAATCATAAAGATTAACATTCAAGTGACACTTACATTCAATTTCGAAAATGGCACTCAAAGATTATTAAACCGTTAAGATTTACACTCATCTTGAGTATCAAACCGCGATTGGGTATTACCATCAAATTCGGTTTATAGTATGTATACACCAAATATTCACCGAATATTTATCACTCTCAACTGTCATCCAACATTGATGCTCAACGCTTAACTGACACCCAATGTTGACGATCAACACTCAATTTTGATGGTAAACACCTAAAATTGAATGTTAACACAATGAATTGAGGGTTTTTTTTCGTAAGGGTTATCAGGATTAAAATAAGGAAATCTTTCTTATGGCATTCTTAATAAATAATGATCAGGCACATATCAGTAAACGTGCCCTGGTCAAAGTTTTTTCTTTTGAGAGGAAAAATAATAATAAAATAAATATGATATTAGTTATTTCAATTTTGTTGAAATAATTTCTTCCTAAACAAGAAACGTATTTTATTTACATATGAATACAAATGAAGATAATTATTTTAATTGTACTGTTCTGTCTTTTACATACATTTTATTTAGTAAATTATTGATGCATATATATAAAATAACATACATATATATATATATATATATATATATATTGCAACCGCACTCACGACCGTGGCAACTTCGTCGCACATTCACAGCTAAGGTTCTCGTAGGCGATCGGATGACGGGTGGCGTTAAACGAAACGTGACCGAAATGCGACCGCTCTCAAGGGCGGCACATAATCACAAGACAACAGTTGAGCACCAAGCACGAGCGAGCGTGCCACTCTTTCTAGAAATTACGCGATTTTCTTTATGCCTTCAATGAGCTGCAAATGTCGACGGGCTCTCAACCGGTAGCTCAGCCTCGGAAATGGCAGAGGGGGCGGTTCGCGGTCGAGGATAGCAGATCGTTTGGAGGAGCGAATAGGAGCGAGAAAGTACATATGAATTAACAATAACAAAAGTAACAAATATATTAAATGAGTCTTCGACTCTCATTCACATTTGGCGATACAATCGAGACGATAAACTCTACTTGAGCGCAATAACTGATTTACATAGTCCCCGCGGTTTTGCGCTAGGCATATCAACTTCGTTAAATTCTCGCGACACGAGCTCACGCCACACGGGAATACTCTCGCGAATTATACTTCATCGCCTCACAAATGCTAAGGAATTCGATAGTTTGTAGCGTGGACACGGCGTGACCTCGTGCGCGTTCGCGGAACCTCGCGCCGCTCAGCTGAGATGCAGAGAAGGCTCGAATACGTACAAACTCAACACTACGCAGTCTCAATACGACAGAATACGCACTCTTATCAATTGCTATTATAAATTGACTTTACTGACTATGATACAGAGAACCGAATAAACATAAATCTTATGTTACAGACGCTCGAGACGACACGATACACGACAATACTATGGCACGGAACTTCGACGCAACATATGATCCGCGATAAAAAGAAATCGACAACGAGTGACGAGGCTGTGGCCTTGGCGGACGCCTTAGAGTTATCCCAACGACAAGGGCCGTTCCGGGAGGCGACACACGTACTCGAATCCCGCGAAACTCTGGTGCACGGTAATGCCACGTGCACTCACTATTATACGCCCGATAAAAATCCGATAAGTTACGCCTCCCGGACGCGGAAACCGGCGACTTTACAGAGGTGACGCTTGTCTCACCGTGACTCCCTCGCAGGTGCTCGTCCCAATTGACCTTGGAAGGCTCTCAATCCGCTGACGTCCTGTGTCCTCTCGCGTGCTCTTTCCAAGCGGGCCACAGTTCAAGTGCCGGGCGCTAATCCTCCCGGGTGCACGCAGGGCTCGTTATCCCCGCGAGGGGGCCTTATCGCGCCTGATTGGCGCGTAGCCCCGCGGCTCCGCTAATCGCGGAAACCGCGTCATGCCCGTCGCATGTCCTGGCGCGCGAAATTCGAGAGATCGCGGGATCTTCTTTTTCAGGCCGCCTCGTGGCCTCGAGGCGCCTATTCGGGGCTCTCGCCGCCCTTGGGGCGTAGAGTGGCCTTCCCCGTCATGCCGTACCGGTTCTCGATCCGCTTTGCGCCTGTAAGAGGGTGCGATAAAGAATGCTTTGCGATAATCAAAAGGGCGTAACAATGAAGGAAGGATATCACCTGCGTGCAACCCAGGGTCAGCTGTCGTGCGCCCCCGACGGGTCTGTCATCAGCGGTCGTCTCCCGACTCCCAATCCTGGTCGTTCTTCTTCCTCTTCCTCCTCCGGTGAGGTGGCGTCACTCGTCAAGGTCGCGGAAATCGCCAGCCTCTGTACGGGAATACATCGAAACGGGAAAATGAAAACGACGCGGAACGCGTAAAGTACGCAAACGACGACGCGGGAAAAGCGCAGGTGCGTCCGCCCCCAAAATGTGAGAGGACCCAGGACGCTATACTGCACTATTCGGTCAGGCCATGCGGCTCTTGTGACGGACGGAAAACGTCACGTCACAATATATATGTGTATATAATAGACATACATACACACGCGTGTGCGTGCTTGTGTGTGTGTGTGTGTGTGTGTGTGTGTACATATATACAATACATGTTTAAACTTTATTTACTTAATTATTTACACATGCATATATCAAGGCTTGGAACGATGTGTGTTTCGGTTGAGCTTCCATTTTGCTCGGATGTCGGAACGACAAGCGGCAATCTCATAGCAGACGTAGCATATAAATGAAATTTTCGAATACTCATTGCTCTTATACTAAAGCTCGTAACTCGTTTTTGCAAGCATAGTATTTTTCTTCGAGGTTTTATGTAAATCGCCAGCTACTTATTTTAAACGTGCAAGGTCTGAAATTATTGTATACAGCACATTTTTGACTCGACTCGGATGTCGAAATGTCGACTTAATAAGAAGCGCCATTTTTCCTATCGGTCACGCGCAAACGAAGTAGTACCGCTATTCAACTACAGAAATGGAACCATTGTAAATAAATCAATAGCAATATATTATCAGCTGGAAACGCCATAATAATACTATATATTTTTGTATATATAGAAATATATATCAAGATCGTTGTTTATTTAGGAAAGAATCGTGCGTCCTTGCCGCATCGGTGATAATGCCAAACCAGAATCGATAAAATTTATATTCTTGAATTGTGAAATATCGAAACAGTATTATGGCAGAAAGGGCTCCGGATAAATATGTTATATCTCTCCAAAATAGGACGATCTATATATGTATAAATGTATCTGTCTGAATAAAGATATTCAAGTCGAAAATTTATTCTGTCGTATTAGGGCCGTACTAAATTAGTCGTTTCTATTAGATAAATATCAGTAATAATTGCTTACGTAAACTATATGATTATAAATATGCGAATATCGTTAAAAAACCGAATTTAAAATTAAAGTTTTCTCTATTATTATTGCATTGCAGCCTATGCGTAGACAAGAATGTATAAGTACTTCTACGCGTTTCAAATAACTGTATAGTGATATCATTTGAGAATATTTTAGGTTCCAAAACATTCTCTCCGAGGAAAATTTTACTGAAAATGTACAATACATGTAACATATACTATAGCATATAGAGTATAATCTTTCTCGGAGAGGACGTTTTGGAACCTAGCCTTAGTATAGGATATTGGTAGTTGTATATGTGAAGTATATGTGAATTGTTAAATAATAGACAAATTGAGTTAATATGATGAAGAACAAAAAACATTTATTTTCTTTTTTGGCTAAATTTGTCCATCCTGTAATAAAATATTTTCAATATTTTATATTTGACAAATATATATGTAGCAAATGTTCCGTATCTTTAATAATTATGTTATACAGTAGATTCAAATATTTTTCTTTTTTAGAAATATATATAAATGTGCATATGTATAATATGTGTAAAATGATATTCCTCGGCATCCCATTAGCATATAAAAAAAATTAATCTATTTAATATACACGCGCTTTACATATTGCATTATAATTTACCTTTTTTTAGTCAGTTGTACTATTCTTATACAATTTACATTTTGACTGACAACTGATGTCAGATCATTTAAGATCTTTTCTTTTTTCCCCCAGAAATATTTCGTTCTATGCAAAATCAATGGAGGTCTTACAATTATGACTTGCGCGCAGTAATCCGCATTATCGTTTCATGATAGCTATTACAATTTTTGTACAACATAGATTGAATCGTTAGAAAGTTCATTTCAGACATACACAGTAGTTTTGATAGATTTGAGAGAAACGACATTAGAACTAATTTAGCTTAGAGAAAAGTGATATAGCCAGGTTTCAACTTTGATAAAGCATAATTGCTCAATATAGACACTTATTTTCCATTACGCAATAAGCCGCAAATGGGTTGTAACATACTTTATAGATCGAAAGTCACTTTACCGTAAAAAGTTTCTCTCAAGTCAGCCACGCGGTCACTTAAAGATACATAGAAATACGGAGATAATGGAACGGATATATAATATATTCAAGAGTATGTTATTCGAGTTGACGCTCTTTAGCACACCGGATTGGAATGCAATTGTATATATTTCGATCAATTAGATATGTAAACAAAGTACCTCCAAAAAGAAACGTGTGTAAATCCAAAAATAAATATTATACGTGTATAGGGCAGCTTCCGAAAGCATTTTCTTTATCATTTTTCTCAACCTGTTAAGTATTATATCGACCTGTTAAGTATTATATATAAACTGTTGCAAAATAAATGAAGCTAGTGCTGTTGAGAAATGAAACCAAGTGACAGTATACAGAGTGTCTTTTCACTGACTGCTATTGTGTAATAGATAGAGCGGACTAAACTGAGTCGAAATGCCTATTATTTTACAATTTTCACAATAGTTAACAAGATATTAATTATACTAAAAATCGCCGAGAATATTACATTTTCTTATTGGTAATTATTTTTACCAACATGAGAAAATGCGGTACTAAAAAGTTGATAAATTCTGAAAGAATTCTTAGAGCTCAATGAGAAGAAAATAAACAATTTCATCACTTGCTGCTTTTCTGTAAAATTGTTAGTATTTAAATAAAAAATAATTAGAAACTAATATTCTCGGCGGTCTTTAATATAATTAATATCTTGTTAACAATTATAGAAATTGCAAAATGATATGATATACTGAATATTTTGATTCAGTTTAGTCCGCTCCTATCTACTACAGAATAGCAGTCGGTAAAAAGTTACGGGACACCTTATATATGCCATTAACATGCCTTTCGCATTAGTTATTTTATAAAGATAGAATATATTATATATAAATATAATCGTAATTTTTGGTCTCCTTACTCTATGAACTTCGACATCCGCGCGTGACGTAAACTTAAAGAGATGAATAAAATAAATTTGTAATATGAATAAAATAAATTCTAAAACAATAATATACATGTTATACAGCTGAATGTTGTACTTTAACGATTTAACTGCACTCCAAATCGATCATTTTATATAAAAATTAAATTATTTAATGCTAAAACAGAGTAATCAGAAGATACATACAAAAGCACAATTGCTCACTGAGCCCTCGTGAGCGGTCGTGCTTCTGGATGCACCCTCTGATTACTCTACTTTAGCACTAAAGAATTTAATTTTTATATGCGAGGTGACATAAAATGATCAATTTGGAGTGCAGTTAAATCTTTAAAGTATAATCAACATTCATTACGAACTGATCACATTATTTTACTTTTCACATTATTTGTAAAACGGCATGTATCCCGCCGGTCCGGACGGAGCCGAAACGTATTCCGCCGGGCCGAACGGAGCCGGTACGTATCTTGCCGGCGCGGAAGATACCGGTGCGTATCCTGCCAGTGCTTGTTAAACCGGTGCGTATCCTATCGGCGCGAACGGAATCGACAAGTATCCTGTCGTGGCGTGTAAGTTGAGTGCCGCAGCAGGCAATGCGGGCCGTGCAATTCTTCTAAATTTGGAATGATTTTCTCTCTGCTTCTGCTTTTGAATCGCGCGGTGTATCTCTTGTTTTATTTTCTGTAAATAAAAATTTTTTTATTGTACATATTTAGTTTCTTTCCATCATTTTTATCAACCTTGATGGAGATACCCTCTTTATGTTCCAAAACTTGATTCTATCAACTCCGTATATCTTTTATCATTGAATATTAAACAAAGATAAAAGATATGGGTTGGAAAGGACAATTGACAAAGTCGAATTCTGGAACGCAACCTTTGTATAATTGTATTATATCAATATTGTATAACTTACTTTGCTCATGCCCTCTTGCCGTGGATCTTTCCATTGCGTGTAGCGCGAAATTATTAGGTGTTGGAATTAATTCGTAGCGTTTTTTAATGAAAGAATGTTATTTATTTCACATGAGCATTAAAAAATACATTAATGAAAGTACTTCCCATCACTTGTAAAACGCTACGAATTAATTCCAACACCTAATATTTTCTGTTTCGTTTCCTCCGTCATCGACGTCGCCGACGCCATCATTGCCGACGCCATCGTTGTCACCAATGATGTCGGAATTGTTGGGGTCAGTGTTGTCAAGGGCACGGTTGTTGACGGCAAAATTTCCGGTGCCGTCGTTGGCCTTGACGAGGTCATCGTCAGCCGATCAGGCGATTTTTTACCACAGGACCGTAAGCTACCTTCGCTTTTTGCTGAAAAAAGATAAATATTGTACTTGAAATGCTTGTCGACCAGCTAATTCTAATATATATATATATTTTTCTTATTGTTTTCTTTGATTTTGCATCTTGATAAAAACATTTTTATATACAAAATAATGAAAAAATATTTTATTATAGGCCCTTTGTTGCTTTAAAGTTGTTTATTAAAAATAAATGATGTGCTTATTTAGTATACTATTATAATACCGATTTTCTTGTGCATTAATTTACTTTTATAAAAGTTTTTAACTTTGAAATGAAATAATTTACAAAAAAAAACATGAATCTTTTTTACAACACGCTAGATTCGCATTAATTTTTAAATATTTTATTACATTTATTATAAAACTTACCTTTTCAAGAAATGCAAGAAAAAATCACAAGTGTTCCTGAACATGATAATACATACATCAAGAATGTGCTAAAAATTAACATGTAATCATATTTTATGCATATAATAGTGCTCCAAAATATCAAATAGACGTTAACAACATTTTATTATCTCAAATCTTTATTATTTAATAATTGTAAAATAAAACAATCTGCAGTGGCTGTAATTATTTCGTTCTCGCCACCTTTTTCTAGTGACGATGCTGGTAATGTACGTATCCTGCCGATGCGGGCGAGATCTATCAATTGTTTCTTTTTGTTTCTTTTTCTGCATCATGCGGTAAATCTCTTGTAACTTCTCGATATTTTCAGGTTCTTTTCTTCATTGTAGCATTTGTAGGAAAATATAATGCTGACGACGCGAAGATTTGAACCCTAGTTTATCAGACAAGCTGAACACCTGAGCCACTGTGGATTGTCAACATGTATGAAATGGATACATTTGTTACACGAAAACATACATGAAATTGTGATTTTATAAAAAGTGTGACAAAAATATGTTATAAATCACGATATTAAAATGTATAATTTATATACTAATATATATAATTTATATACTAATATACATATGATTTCAATTATTATATAGAAATATATGTCGCCTAATATATTCATTAATAACTTCTTATTTATTTAAAAGAAAAAATTTTTTTAAATACAAAGCCGAGAAATGGCATTCTGATCTCACACGCGAGATCACACACATATACACACGCACATACGCACGCACGCACGCACGCACATTGCACTTTGATATCATTTTTGCTGTTAGATTATTGGGAAGGGTGATTATTAAAATTTATCAAAAGTTATATGCTATCTAGATGTCTATTTCCCCCTGTTATGGATACACGCTAAGCGGTCGCGAGATTACCGAGAAGGCATTTTCAGTTTTCGGGCGCTTGAAAATAAATGATCAAAGCGACGACGGACTCTTTATCGCTGTTTGCTCATTCTCACTCAGTGCTGAAGTCTTCATCCTTCACGCCTAATCGCTTGTTTTCAGACGATCGAAAATGCTTTCTCGGCGATCTCGATCGCTTGACGTACATCACTGACTACGTTTACACCGTGCATTTAGGCCGCGGCCTATACAATAGATGTCCTTGTTTATCGTATATATTGAACTAATTTACAAGATAAAGTTAAAAAAAAAGATTGGTTCTTCATTTTAACTTTTTTTAAAGAAAGTTAGATAATATTCTCCGAAATGTTATAAATTGCATTTTTGATTATGTCATTTGTGTAGTATACGATTTTTCAATAGCAAATTTTTTTCCAAAATTTATGATTAGTGCACATTTTTTGACTATTAACAAACATACATCCTTCGTTAAAGGTAATTATTACATACTGAAAAAAAACAAGTAAATTGTAAAGAAAGAATTATTTTTCATAATAGTAACAGATATTTTTCGAGTTCAACGAGAATGTCGGGATCAGAATATTTGTTAAATCACACCCACTGTCGTTTTGATTTGCATATGTATGCATTAAAAGAAAGTTTTTCTTGCATTT
Organism: Acromyrmex echinatior; assembly: GCF_024713525.1. NCBI lineage: Eukaryota > Metazoa > Arthropoda > Insecta > Hymenoptera > Formicidae > Acromyrmex > Acromyrmex echinatior. The sequence goes on from NC_141867.1 coordinate 8,886,485, forward strand.
GTGTTTTACAGTTATTTAAATATTTGCCGATGCGTTATACTTCATTGCGAATTACGATCGGGCTTACGTAATTCTGGATTAAGAGCAAGATTCTTGACTGAACTGAATTGAATTCAAATATGAACCTCGAATCGGTACTCCAGTCCGCTTATATTGTATCGCTATTTCCGTGTGTCTTTGCTGACGAGACGTCTCTCGTCAGTCTTTCGTGGTAATCTCTCGAGGGCAGCATCGCGCAATAACATCACGGTCGAACGTGATATTACAATTAAAGTTATTTTTTATTTTATTATAATATATCGAATCAGCATTACGCTCGACAGCACGCATATACGCACACAGAGAATGTATGTAAATAATTTTTCTAGGTCAATTTTTCTGTACCATTATGCATTGGTCGCAATATGAAACGAGATTTTTAAAGATTGTCAAATAAGGAGTGGGAACTATTTGGTAAGCGCCCCACGCCGTGCACAACACCGCGAGCTCCTAAACGTTGTGACTCGAACAGCGCAGAGGTGCGCTTGCTATTCCCGCTGACCCCGCCCCCCGCGACTCGCGCGTCTAGCGATTGAAGGGTGTATACTTAGCAGTACTAAACTGGTCGAACGCGTCTATTCGTATCTTTAAAAATTAATATTTCGTTAACTATTACAAAAATTGCAAAATATTAGAAGATTTTCCAACTCAGTTTAGTCCGTTCTATCAGCTCATGACGGGCGATTCCCTTTCCCTCTAGGTTTCAGATTAAAATTATATGAATACTTTCAAAATTTTAACTAACAAAGTTTAAACTAACAATAGGAGGAGAAATATCAAATCAGTTTATTCAATAGACAAATAAAAAATTATTTTTAAATGCGCACAACATAAAAAGACTTATTAATTTCAATATTATAAAATTATTATATATTGCGTCATCCTTATAATTATATTAATTATCCCACTCTCAGAATTTTGTGCGTTATCAGAATTCTTAGATATTCGGGAAATGTATTTATTTTTTATTTATATCTTGAACAAATTGATGATTTACAACTTTTAAAAGAAGAAGAAGAAGACGCATAATTCTAATAATTATATTTGGTCCATTATGTTAATAAAGAACTTCACGAATTAAAAACAAAATTACGAAAAAAGGATAGGATTTGTTCGTAGGATCTTCAACATTCTGGTCAAGCATCTTATGCGCTGGACCACGCCGAATTTTTGTAGATCGTGTTTATGAATGCAGTGTAATGTGTATGGAAAATCGTAATTTATATCTCGTAAACTATCGTGTTTTGACAAGATATTATATTATAGATTAATGGGAGTGGAATATGATTACTATAATTTATTAAAAGCTATAGCAAGTTAGTATAATGTCCTCTTACCTCTTATTGATACGCGTCGAGTGGCCAAGAAAGTCGAAAAAGCACACAGAGCAAAAAGGACAGACTCGTGGCTCGATGTACGTGGAGCTTCACTGATTTTCCGAGCTTCTATTCTTTTTTGTTTTTTTTTCTATCTCGCTCTATCAGGACGATAGAAAATACGAAACGATGTGAAAGAATTTTAAATCGCAAACACGATTGCCAGTTCTCCGGTTTTCTGCCAGAGACTCCAATTTTTTAAAACTGATCTTCGGCACCTCAGATATTTAAACTTCATATTTAAAATTACAGAACATTAAAAAAATAGAAATGTCGGATAATAAATTTGTCACATAATCAAACAATCGATATCTTAAAAAGAATTATTATAAAGAAGTATAAAACTGTACATTACTTACATTTAGATGTAGCAATTTATTTCAAAATAAAACAGTATTATATCAAGCATCGTCGCGAACTCCTCGGAATCTTTAGATAGGTTAAAGAAATTAACAATTCAGACAACTGAATGTAAGAACATATTTGTTATATTTTCAAAATGTAGAAATTTATCAAAAGAAACATACAAGATTCAGGTTTTATTTTTTAGCAAATAACATGTTAATATACAAATATCAGATTTATAAAATATTTTCACTGTTTACAAAGCTATATGGATTTATAGTAAATAATGTTTCATTCACGAGTGTGTGTGTGTGTGTGTGTGTGTGTGTGTGTGTGTGGTGTGTGTGTGTGTGTGTGTGTGTGGTGTGTGTGTGTGTGTGTGCGTGTGGTGTGTGCGTGTGTGGTGTGTGTGTGTGTGTGTGTGTGGTGTGTGTGTGTGTATGTAAACATACATAACATAGATAATAATGTATGAAATATGTTTACATTTACATATGTATATATATATATATATATATATATATATATATGTAGCATATTTGAATAGGAATAATATATTCTGTCAAAGAATATGTCGATACATGTTTATCAAAATGCACGCGTTTTTTTAAAGATGCATTTAAATTGTCGAAGTTTCATTCGACAATCTAGATATATTTTTATCGCGTGTTATATCACAGTAATATTAGCATACTAAAAAGTAACTGTCTTGTGCGTCGATATAATCTACTGAGCTGACCGTTAGGCGTAATGTTGCGCGCGCGATAAAACAACGGCGCGAGAAGAGTCTATCCTTGCTGTTAGCCGCGTCCTGACATCGTTGCCGTGTAACAGTATCATTATCAGTACTAAGTGAAGTGTAGTATAATAGTGTATAGTGTGTGTTTCTTGTGTCCTCGAGATGGGAAGAAAATATTCGACCAAAACGAAATCTCTGTTTGCTAAGAGAAAGAGCAGAAAAGGAGGTTTGTTGAAAAGGTTAGTATGTTTAATTGGAAAAGATTGTCATAAAAAAGTGATGTCACATGATCGCATACATGTAAAAAATTCGCTATATTTTTAAATTGCAAATTTAAAGCATCAGTTTCTCTCTCTCTCTCTCTCTCTCTCTCTCTCTCTCTCTCTCTCTCTCTGTCTCTCTCTTTCTCTCTCTGTCTTCTTTTTCATATTAGAAATCAAAATATTTCGTGTACAGAACGATGGTAGCAAGTACATTCATATTTATTGTCTCACACACACACACACACACACGCGCGCGCGCGCGCGCGCGCGCACACGCATGCACACGCACACAATATGAAGTATATAAAACAGTTCCAGTAACAGTAAAAAAAGATAAAATGTTTTATTTTTGAGTGCTACTATGATTGAATTTTATCCATGTGCTTGTTCAAGTAATAAAATTTTTGTTATTACTAAAATTGTAACAGCTTAAAGTAACGTAGAATAAGATTCTGTTAACATCAAAATTGTGTCACTACACTTATTGTAGCATCATTCAAATCACAAAATAGTAAGTAATATAAAATCTGAGTGAATTGCCAATCGGAGTAGTACAGAAAAAATGAGAGGGCATTTATCGTACTAGCTATCGAGCTCTATGGTTAGTCGATATAATTAATTTGTAAAATGCTAACAGCATTTATTAAGACAGAAATAATTGTTTTTAAATATTATAAATGCAAGTGTAGCACCATTTAAATCTTTATGAATGATATAAGTAGTTTATGTGTAATAATAAAATAAGCAAAGGACTGCTGCAACTTCAAATTGTGCGATTTTTACTTGAAAAATAGTAACATTTATGTAATAAACATGATATACTTATATATTTAAAATAACAAAACTGGATTTAGTTAAATGTTTTATTAATATCTTTTTTTTCAGGAGGCACATGCTAGAAACACTGAAGATGAAGGAGGAAACCCTGGCTATTGTAGAAAGTACGAGGATACCTGAAGATATTAACGACGAATCTATTAGTTGTCAGGATCCAGTGAAATTACTGTCCGGCTTGGTGGATTCGAAGATTAGTATTCAAGGTACATAGTGCTTGAAGCTAGTAAGTATAGATTTGCACATAAACGTACAAAAATATGTAGATGACAATACTCTTGTCATTGAAAGCACAGGCCATGTAGATATTGATCGTATCCAACAGCATGAGCCTGAAGCTAAACACATAAGTGTACAAGAATGTACGGATGACTATGTTCTTGTCATCGAAAAGACAAGCCGTGCAGATATTGATCATATCCAATAAGAACATGAGCCTGAAGGTAATCGCATCATGAATTTTGCTTTTTTCAATAAAGAACTGCATAGAGTATTTGATAATCATTCGCAATATCATTGCCGGTTTGAAGACTGGAAACTCGTAAATACTCGTCGAATTGGATTCAAGACGCAATTTTTTTATGAATGCAAATTTTGTTTTCATAAGGCCGACTTTTGGTCATATCCCACAGACTCCACAAATATGGATCTGAATACGACTATCACAGCTGGAACTATTATCACTAGGATTGGTTATGCTCAAATGGAAGAAATATTTGCAGCTGCAAATATACCGTGTATGTCGGAGAAAATATATATCCAACATTGAAACATTGTACTCGAAGAATTTGAAAAAATAGCCATTGAAAATATGAAAATGGCAGGCAAACTTGAAATGCAATTCGCTGTAAAGAGAAATGAAATAATCAACAACCATCCGTACATAACCGTTATAGCGGATGATAGTTGGGCAAAGAGGTCATATGACAAAGATAGTGCCTATGATTCACTTTCCGGAGCTGAAGCTATTGTTGGTACACAAAAAAAGTTCTCTTTATTGGCATTCGCAACAAGTTTTGTACGATATGCCATATGGCGAAATGAAAAAGTCTCGAAGCAAAAAATCATAAATGCTTTAAAAATTTCGATCGTAACATTAGTTCTGCACGCATGGAAAGTGATGCTATTGCTGAAGGATTCACACGTAGCATTACAATTCATGGAGTGATTTTTGAAAACACTCATTGCTGATGGCGATAGCAACGTGTATCAGTCCATCAAAAATAGCAATCCGTATCGAGAGCAAATGATAACAGTGCGAAAAGTAGAATGCATTAATCACTTGCTTCGAAATTTATGTAAAAAATTAAAAATAGTCGCAGAGGCAAAGTTGCATAGAAATCGTGACTTTATAAAATCACAAAATATTGTGAAAAACAATATTTCAAAAATTAGAAATGAAATTGTAAATTAAGTGAATGCAGAAGAAAAGAGGAGCAACCTTAGCATCGTTTAGCTAAGGAATTACGAGAAGATATAATAAATGTTCGTAGCCATATTTTTGGGGAGCACAAACAGTGTAAGGAACGTGGCCGTACATGCGAGAACATTGCTAATACAAATAACCAAAATTATGTTCCGAATCTAAAATTGTACGGTCTTTATCCCAAAATACAGGATGCAATCACATACCTAAGTACTTATGCCGACAGTTTGTTGCTCAATGTGACAACAATTTAGCAGAATCGTTTCACTCGATAGTCTGCGCAGAAGTTGGTGGAAAGCGCGTGTTTTATGGTGCGCGTGGTTCTTACAATACTAGAATTGCAGCAGCTATTGTTCAACATAACACACAACAAGCTCTCACAGAATTACATAAAAACGTATATGACAATGCTTCTTCTATTATCGAGAATTTGGAAAAGCGACGACAAATCAAAATAGCTCGAACCAGAGAATGTCATAAAGTAGATGGAAAACAAAAGAAACAAACATAGAAACAAACATAGAAACAAACATAAAAAAAAACATAGAAACAGATGGTTATTACAGATCTCAATCGCAAAAATCAGATGTATCTTTTGAAATATTTGAAGAAAGAAAACAAAGACATATGGAAGAATTGTTCAGAAACTGGAAAGAAAATGAACGCAAAATCAGAGAGCAAAGTGATAGCGAATTATGGTTGCGGTGGTCTTGTGGAATATATGCTGCGGTTTTTGCAACGGACATAGCCTTGGGTAAAAATCCTTGCAAAGAGAAATATTTAAAAAACGTTGAATTAATGAGACATCACTTTGTTTCTATCATAGCAAGTAATACACTCTTGCCTTTTCCTAGAGAATAAATATTCTTTGAATGTTATATTAGGTGTTGGAATTAATTCGTAGCGTTTTTTTAATGAAAGAATGTTATTTATTTCACATGAGCATTAAAAAATACATTAATGAAAGTACTTCCCATCACTTTCTACTACTTTTGACCATCTTTCGGGCAGTGAATGAATACCGCGTCGGAAGAACTGTTCATCTTTAGATGAAATCCAGGAATCGAACCATTTTGTACAATCTTCGTAAGATGTGAACTTCTGCTCGCACAAGCTATGAGCTAATGATCGAAACAAGTGGTAGTCGCTAGGTGCAATATCAGGAGAATACGGCGGGTGCGGTAGCACTTCCCATTTAAGTGTTTCCAGGTATGTTTTTACCGGTTTTGCAACGTGTGGGCGAGCATTGTCGTGCAGCAAGATGACTTTATCGTGTCTTTCGAAGTATTCCGACCGTTTTTGCTTCAATGCACGGCTCAAGCGCATCAGTTGCCGTCGGTAGAGATCTCCAGTAACGGTTTCATGCGGTTTTAGCAGTTCGTAGTATATGACACCCTTCTGATCCCACCAAATACAGAGCAGGAGCTTTGAGCCATGGATATTGGGCTTTGCCACTGATGTTGATGGTTCGCCGGGCTTAACCCATGACTTTCTGCGCTTTGGATTGTAATAATGGATCCACTTTTCGTCACCGGTAACAATCCGATGCAAAAAACCTTTTCTTTTCTGCCGTTGAAGCAGCAGTTCGCACGTGAGAAAACGTCTCTCAATATCCCTTGGTTTCAATTCATATGGGACCCAATGTCCTTCCTTCTGGATCATGCCCAAACTTTTAAGACGTTTTCCTATTGTTGAGAAGTCAACTTCCAATGACGTAGATAATTCTTTAAGTGTTTGACATGAGTTTTCATTGAGCAGTGCCTGCAAATCGTTATCTTCAAATTTTTTCGGCTGACCAGGTCGCTCCTTGTCATCCAAGTCGAAATCACCAGCTTTAAAACGTGCAAACCACTTCCTACACGTTTGCTCAGCCAGAGCATGTTCACTATACACATCCACTAAAATACGATGAGCTTCAGCTGCACTTTTGTTCATATTAAAGTAATGAAGCAAAACTCCCCGCAAAAACACTTTATCTGGCACAAATTTTGACATATTCAATGAATTATACAGTATTGTTATTTATGATTTCAAGAAAGGTTATGTACGGCAAATGACGTCCTATGATAGATGTTTACAATGTATACAGAACTATAGGTAACAACGAAATAGTGTACTGCTTGTGCCATCTCTTGTAAAACGCTACGAATTAATTCCAACACCTAATATTATTTCAAAGAATATTGTTATACTTTTATATGTAAGTGTAATCATACACTGTGATATGATAGAACGGTTAGAAGAAAATACATAACTTTGACGCATAAATAATTTTAATATGTGTGTGTGTCATAGACGGGAAGATTTGCCTATGTTTTGCACAACAATGGAGGAACGAGAGAAAGCGTTTGATTGCGTTTCACGAGAATAGGCGATGGAGAGGCCAATTCTATTGTATATCAAAATTAATAACAATATATAATTTAATTTAATCCAATTTCTTTTATACAATTTTAAGTAATGTCTTGTTTTTATATTTACCAGAAATTGTTTAATATCCAATTTCTTCACTTCCAGATAAATTGTGGACAACTTTATTCAGGAGATATCTCCATTGTATATCATTGTATCTTTGATATCTCCATTGTTTATGTATCTTTTTTTCTAAGGCGAAAACGTAAAATGTGAAAATTTTTTGTATGTATGTGTGTATATGTGTATGCACCGTTTTATGTGACGCTGTGCGTGTAGAAAACAACGACGTTATACGAGTCAATCAGCTGTAACTAGTATGACCTGCGTTCACAATATCATTGCCGCGCAACAGTATTGTCAATTCAGTGTAGTGTAGTAGTATTCTACCCATATATATGTGTGTGTGTGTGTTTCATATAGTGTTTTATATTTACAAAATGGAAAAAATATAGTAGCAGAAAATTGTCTGCCTTTAATAAGAGAAGGTTATAAGTGCTTTGTAACAAGTGACTCAGTACAACACAATAATTATCTTACTTTTGTAGATCGGCGAACAACAAGACTGATGCATTGTGTTCTATTGTGTCACACTGTGACTCTTGTTGGAAGGCATCCCATAAAGCCAGAATGGGAAAGGTTAGTATCTTTATGCCATTGAAAATATCACTTTTATTTATCATACAATTGATATGGTTAAATGTTATATATAACATAATATACATAACAATAAATTGTGCTTTGCCTAATTATTATCCAATGTCAGAAGCGTTCATCGTGGGCTGACTATATTTAATTTACTGCCAAAGGCGTTTAGCCGTGGGCTGGCGAGCTATGACAAAATGCCACAGCCGTAAATCGTGCTTTGGCTAGTTATAGATAAATGTCAGAGGCATTCGTTGTGGGCTGACTATTTTTAATTTACTGGCAGAGGCATTTCGATTATCAAATTTGAAATACAATTACGGAATCAATTTGTAGAATTTGCGTCTGCAATTGAAAAAATATGAATAGATTCATTGTCATGATGGAATCAAAAGCTAATTGCTTGACACGATCGAAACAAAAATTAATGAACAACTGTCTGAAATTTTAACAATAATCCTGTAAAGGATCAAACTTTTCTAAAATTATAGCAGTTTGATATTTATGGGATCATTTTTATATTAGATATTTAGAACTTTTCGAACTTATATCCTCGTAAAAATCAACCTATCAATAATAATTGTGTATTAGAATCTACAATAGAAATAGCATGTTTCATTAAAAAAATATAGACCTTGATCTGATCCTGCAGATGCCACTCAAGATCAAACAGAAATCAGTAAATAGCTTCTTTGAAACCTTACAACTTTTGTCTGAAGCGTTTTTTTCAAGAACGTTATATAAGGGGCTTATAGCACAAGGATGGCCGTAATTGAATCATAGAACGTGAATCATCAACCCATTATATTTTGGCGTACTATGCATACCGATACAAGTATAATTCACATTCCTTTATGATTAGTTATAGTCACCTTTATGTTCAGCTCCTAAATCCAGGGGGTCTTTTTGGACACCCTATATAATATATATGTTATACATATATATATATATATATATATGCTATATATACATTATGCAGTCAATAGTCACATGCATAATTTTCGTACGATGCTGTACGTTTATGAAATGTATGTAAGTATATCATATTCGAAGTGTTTTAGCAAATGTATACATTTACAAGTCAATGTGTACGTTGACTAACAGCAAATTACAATAAGTATATTTTTACTAAATGAACACTCTGACTGTGACTTAGATATATCTTCGGATGCAATCATGTATTTGAAATACATGTGTACACGTGTAATGTAATAGCACTTTTTCTTTTATTCCCAATGTCATTTTAACTTAGGATGTAACATGTATTGTCAGTACGTAAATACATTGCACATACATATGTAACTATTCCATCTCTTTTTATTATGTTTAATGGGCCTTTTACAATTATAAGCCATAAATCAGCCATAAATAAGAAGTCAAACGCTAAAAATTGGCTGTGATTGATCAATTTTTAGCTTCTGACTTCTGATTTGTAACTAATGTGTTATTGTAGAAGGCCCATAAAAGAGAGATAGAAGTTATATCATACTTAGGTCATACTCAGCTTTTCATGCAGATATAATATAGACACATTAGTGAATAATAGAATTATATTTTATGTGCATTATGATGTATACACACATTACAAAACATAAAATATATTTCTAATTCATATTCACATACGTGTGTAGCTACTTCATCTCTTTTTGTTACGTGTAACAAAAAGATGTACTGATGTCCTCTTTTTTTTACGTTTAATAAAAAGAGATATGTTTTTTTATGATCAAATATTAGTGATATATGCTTTTATATTTTCAATATCAGAATATACATACAACTAATACAAATCAAAGCTAACAAGAGTCAAACGCAGATGATCAGATGTAACATCTTAAAAAAAATAATCAAATTACGAATCCTCTGATAAATCCTCATTTTATGTGTGTGTGTGTATATATATATATATTTTATATATTTATACAATTTTAATATTGCATATTTAAACATAGGGAATGCATAAATAGCTTAGCATTGATAACTTCTATCTGCAACGTATATTCACACATTATAGTATACATATATGCAATATTGGCTATATTATATTTAAGTGCATCACTAATATTTTAACATGATTAACTTCTACAACTTTTTATTAAACGTAGCAAAAATGGTATAGCTACGTATATATTGTATGTGTAATATATCTATGTATAGCTAATACATATCACATTCTGATCTAAAATGACATTGTACTACAGGAAAAATGCTATTAGGATCATGTGTCAATGTACACTGTCAATACTGAAAATCTGTAGTTATGTATTGTCAGTACTCGCAGTTAATATTAATACACAGTCGTAATATCACTTTTTCCTACGATCAATATCATTTTAGGATTTAGTCAAGATGTAACATATATTATTGTCAATGTATATGAACACGTGTTTCATATATGTATGTATATATATATATGTATATATATATATATATCTATATGGATATTCATGCAGATGTTCTCTATGTTCATTTTTATGCAATATTAAAATTTTATATTATAATATATAATGATATATAAAATTTAATTCTAACGTCGTTTATAAAAAGACATTCATAAATACGAATTACAATTACATTTTATGTGTATTACAATATACACATTTTATGTATACACAAAATTGACACAAAAAACATTATTCTATTATTGATATATTAGTGAAGACATGTAAACATGTCAGTGAATTAATGATATATGCGATATTAAAATTATATTTTGGGTACATTATTGTATATATGTACATTATAATACATATAAAATATAATTATAATTTATATTCACTAATAATGTTTTGTTATATGTTACAACAATGTTAGAATTATCATAGTATAATACATATACAATTTTCTATATTAAATATATAATCAATAAGATAGGAAACAAGACCGTTTATATTAAATAACATTACAATCCGAAGCGCCACTACGGTCTAAGTATTAAAATGTTGAACTAATATATATATTATTCAAACGAATGAATTAATTTCAGAAATAATAATTACGTGTCGATATGGTTGTCGACATTAACGCAATTAATCTGAAATGTAATAATCCCCCCAAAAATTTCCCAAATTAATCTTAAAAAACTGTAATAAACTTATTGCGAAAAAATATTGCCTCGGCCGGGAGTCGAACCCGGATCTCTTGCATTCCGTGCGAGCGTCCTGAGCCTTTAGACTACCGAGACCTTAGCAATAATTTTAGCTTCGGATTGTAATGTTATTTAATATAAACGGTCTTGTTTCCTATCTTATTGTTTATAAACGCGCGCTGAAATAATGCGTTACTCTCGATACATATCGGTTATTGCGAAAAATTATTGCTAAGGTCTCGGTAGTCTAAAGGCTCAGGACGCTCGCACGGAATGCAAGAGATCCGGGTTCGACTCCCGGCCGAGGCAATATTTTTTCGCAATAAGTTTATTACAGTTTTTTAAGATTAATTTGGGGAATTTTTGGGGGGATTATTACATTTCAGATTAATTGCGTCAATGTCGACACGTAATTATTATTTCTGAAATTAATTCATTCGTTTGAATAATATATATATTAGTTCAACATTTTAATACTTAGACTGTAGTGGCGCTTCGGATTGTAATGTTATTAAATATATAAGTCATGTTAGTAATGTAAGTACTATAAGTGTCTATCTCTTTTTATTAGACAGAGCAAAAAGAGTTACATTATGTATGTGCAATGTAGTATTCATTTATTGATAATATATTATCGTAACCTAAAATGGCATTGGATAAGAAAAAAGTGCTATTACGGCTTCGTATCGATATAACTATTTATATAATTAAAAATCTGTATTTTATGTATATTACAGATTTTTAGTACTGTGGTGGTATATATTGGAACACGGGCTACATTGCATGTGTACATAATATAACTGTATTTCTAAGGTCCGATTCTACAAATATAAGATTAACGTCAATTACGGTTTATTTTTTTCTCAATTCTAAAATAGGAAAATTTTCCAAAATAAATCTTACATTTGTGGAACCGACCCTAATACACGTCCCTGTTAAGATAGTAATATAGGAAACGGAATAAAAATATCGATAATTAATCGATCGAATTTCCTACATGATATATTAACTCAGAGAGCGTAAGCATCTTATACATTGGAAATGAAAACCTGTAATACCTTGATTAACTCCAGCATCCCCTTAAATTAAAGAGAAATTTCTAATATAGATGATAAAGTGCAATCATCATCGGTAGGTCAAAGGAAACGAGCTAAGATCGAGGCACTAAAAAAAAAGGGGATAATCGTAAAAGGGGATCTCGAAACGTAAAAATCCAATCAGGAACTTTTATCTACCAAGAGGCTTCATTCTGATCTGGAGAAGGCCCACAAAAGGACAATTAGTCGGAAGAAGCTCTCTCTCTCTCTCTCTCTCTCTCTCTCTCTCTCTCTCTCTCTCTCTCTCCCTCCCTCCCTCCCTCCCTCCCTCCCTCCCTCGCCCTTTCCCTCTCCCTCTCCTCCCCCTTTCTCTCAGCGATCCCTGTGGTGGACTTAATCAAGGACGATCCTTCATCTCCTTCATCATTAGATTTTGAGTTTCTTTTCCCTTCTTACTTTCCTACTCTCTCCACACCGCGCAATTCCTCCTCCCTCTTTCTCTCCCGTCCCTTCTGAAGACAATCGATCCTTAGATGAGATTTTCCAATCCTTCCAAAACCTCGCCGAATCTGCAAGGCTCTCACTCCCTATGACCACATCATCTCATCCCACATAGTCACTCACACATACAGAAAATTTAGATATTAGTTTAGTTTTACTATTATTATTTGTATTATATATATATATATATATATATATATATATATACAATATAAGCTAATATCTAAATTTTTTATATACAGGTTGCGGCAGAAAAACTTACTTTTTTGAAAAACGTGTCAAACGGCAAGGGGTGAAGGTAGGAAGCTGGGAGGGGGTCCGTCCGAGAGGATAGGTCCTCAATTTTTGTTCCCTCCCCCTCCACAGCCAATCTCGATCATGCTTTGGACGAGAGAGCATCGCGCGTTCGCCCTCGAGGCATATTTTGGTAATGGCCGCTTTCACCTTTCCGGCTGTGTCAACAAACAGAACATGCGCTACTGGAGTGCTGAAAATCCACATGAACTTCACCAAACCCCTCTCCATTATGAACGTATTACCGTTTGGTGCGCAATTTCGTCGGTCGGGATCATTGGTCCTTATTTTTTTGAGGAAAACGAGCGCGCTGTCACGGTGAATGCAACTCGATACAGGGAGATGATCGATGAATTTTTCCTTCCACATCTGGAAGAAATGGACGTCGGGGATGTGTAGTTTCAACAAGACGGAGCCACGGCCCACACAGCACGGGCCTCGATGGAATTGTTGAGGGAACACTTCCCTGACCGCCTCATCTCTCTCAGAGGCGATCTCCCTTGACCGGCGCGCTCTCCAGATTTGACTCCATGCGACTTCTTCCTATGGGGTTATTTGAAGTCTATCGTTTACAACGATCGATCACAGACCCTAGCTCACCTGAAGACAAACATTCGGAACGCCATCGCCGAAATACCGGTGGATATGCTTCAGAGAGTGACGCGAAACTTCAGAAATCGACTTAATCAGTGTATAGACAACGGCGATCGTCATTTGATAGATGTAATTTTCAAAAGTGCATGCAAAAAAATTTGATGAGGTGATCTGTAAGGGGAAAAAAGAATTATACTGATATCTCCAATAGTTTCGTTTTTATTAACCTTTAAAAAAAGTAAGTTTCTCTGCCGCACCCTGTATATATACCGGGTGTCTCAGAGCACCCCGTACCACCCTTTTAAAAGGTAGGGATGTGTTTGTACAAAAAAATGGTTCAGACAAAATTTGCAGGATTTCGGGAGATCTATCTGATGGTGACCTTGAATTTGACCTTGAGGTCGACCTTGGGCATAACTCAAGGTCAAAACCGTTTTACAAATGTAAACCCTTATTCATGACATCACAAATGAAAATAGCGGAAAATTTTACGTCCGAATACGTTATCAAGCCTAGGTCAAAATTACCCTTAGAGGTCATGTGGAAGTCAAGTTACTTTTAGAGCACCCGTACCAACCTTCTAAAAGATATGGATGTGTTTGTACAAAAAATAGTTCAAACAATACTAAGTATTTACATAGCTATGATGCATCCATCTGCTGGTGAATTTGAATTCTACCTTTAGATTCATTTGTAGTCGTGTACATCGATTTTTAAAGATTCCTAACTATCAAGATCTTGAACAGTCGATGCCGCCTGTGTCAGCGTTACCCAAGATGTACCACGTGGAGGTCACAAGATCGGACTTACACCTCGTCGGGGTGCTTTTTTAAGGTGGTTCCCCTTGCCGTCACCTTTGTTCGTACGCATGTGTTCAGTCTAGATTTTCGAAGTGTCCTCCACGTGCATGTATGCAGGCTGTTATTCTTCGTTGAAAATCATCCGTCACCCGACGAATTTCGACAGGATCTAGAGACTGAATGGCTTCTCGAATTCTGTTCTTCATGTCTTCTGAAGTCGTAGGTCGTTCGCGGTATACGAGGTCTTTTATTCTTCCCCACAAATAAAAATCCAAAATTGTAAGATCCGGTGATCGTGGTGGCCAGTTATGTGGACCATATTTACCTATCTATTGGCCGCGAAATATGCGGTTCAGTTGTTGACGAGCAATGACAGACGTGTGGGCTGGACATCCATCCTGTTGAAACCACATATTTAGACGTAGTTGAAGTGGAATATCTTCAAGTAAACGTGGGAGTTCGTTTTCGAGTAAATCGACATACAGAAAACGGTTTAGATTTTCTTCAAAGAAAAATGGTCCGACGATATGCGTATCAACAATTCCGCACCAAACATTGACTTTCCAGATACGTTGATGATCGATTTCTCGATACCAATGTGGATTCTCTTGCACTCAATAACGGAGATTATGTGTGTTCACTTCGCCGTCACTTTTGAAGGTGCACTCATCAGAAAACAAGATACTTCTATGGAAAGTAGGTAATTGTTGAGTAATCCAATTACAGAATATCAGTCTTTGTCTATGATCGTCCAATGTC
Organism: Acromyrmex echinatior; assembly: GCF_024713525.1. Lineage (NCBI taxonomy): Eukaryota > Metazoa > Arthropoda > Insecta > Hymenoptera > Formicidae > Acromyrmex > Acromyrmex echinatior. The sequence goes on from NC_141867.1 coordinate 8,901,634, forward strand.
ATGGCCTAGTGAAGTGACATTCGATATGGATGAAATGAATTTTTTCGCAAAATTCTACTGATAGTGCTTCTATTATACTTATTCCACTATCTCTTTCTCGTCTTCTTAAAGAATCGGTAGGATTTACAAGAGCAGAAGCAATTATATCAGGTGCCCGTACTGCACGAAGCGGACGATGAATTTGCATTCCTTTATTATAATCCGATTGGACGATACCTTTTTGAATTATCCGCCGTTGCAAACGACTGAAAACATTGCGCGAATGCGGTGTACGATCGGGATATTCATTTCGCCACATTCTTTCAGCTTCGCGAAAACTTCCAGCCCTACCCAAAACCGACAACATTAACGCAGCTTCTTCGTTTGAATAAGACATATCTACCTATAAATGAATAATAATCCCCGAATATTGAAGTACCTAAGTACCTACCTACTTAGGTATAAAACCTTAAAAAAAAACCGACAGTTTTTAAAATTCTTAAGCGAGCAAAGGGAGAAAAGCAAAACAAACAAGTAAGTTCAGTTCAGTTCAGTTTAGTTTAGTTTAGTGTAGTTTAATTCAGTTTAGTCGATTTACTCGAAAACGAACTCCCACGTTTACTTGAAGATATTCCACTTTAACTACGTCTAAATATGTGGTTTCAACAGGATGGATGTCCAGCCCACACGTCTGTCATTGCTCGTCAACAACTGAACCGCATATTTCGCGGCCAATGGATAGGTAAATATGGTCCACATAACTGGCCACCACGATCACCGGATCTTACAATTTTGGATTTTTATTTGTGGGGAAGAATAAAAGACCTCGTATACCGTGAACGACCTATGACTTCAGAAGACATGAAGAACAGAATTCGAGAAGCCATTCAGTCTCTAGATCCTGTCGGAATTCGTCGGGTGACGGATGATTTTCAACGAAGAATAACAGCCTGCATACATGCACGTGGAGGACACTTCGAAAATCTAGACTGAACACATGCGTACGAACAAAGGTGACGGCAAGGGGAACCACCTTAAAAAAGCACCCCGACGAGGTGTAAGTCCGACCTTGTGACCTCCACGTGGTACATCTTGGGTAACGCTGATACAGGCGGCATCGACTGTTCAAGATCTTGATAGTTAGGAATCTTTAAAAATCGATGTACACGACTACAAATGAATCTAAAGGTAGAATTCAAATTCACCAGCAGATGGATGCATCATAGCTATGTAAATACCTAATATTGTTTGAACTATTTTTTATACAACACATCCATATCTTTTAGAAGGTTGGTACGGGTGCTCTAAAAGTAACTTGACCTCCACATGACCTCTAAGGGTAATTTTGACCTAGGCTTGATAACGTATTCGGACGTAAAATTTTCCGCTATTTTCATTTGTGATGTCGTGAATAAAGGTTTTACATTTGTAAAACGGTACTTTGACCTTGAGTTATGCCCAAGGTCGACCTCAAGGTCAAATTCAAGGTCACCATCAGATAGATCTCCCGAAATCCTGCAAATTTTGTCTGAACCATTTTTTTGTACAAACACATCCCTACCTTTTAAAAGGGTGGTACGGGTGCTCTGAGACACCCGGTATATATATATATATATACAGGGTGGCATGAATATACGGCCCCACTCGTCCCGAGCAGGTAGAGTGGACTAAACTGAGTAGAAAAGTCCTCTACTATTTTGCAATGCTCGCAATAATTAACGAGATATTAACGTTTAAAGATAAGTCGAATAGGCGTCCTCCCGACCTGTCATTGCTAAAGATACGGCCCGAGCGCGCGGGCCGCCAGGAGCGGGGCTTACCGTCATAAGCCTTTAAGCTCGAACGGCGCGGCGCGGCCTGCTAGGCCATCTCCGCTCCTCGTAGCCCGCGTGCCGTGCATTCGGTGAGCCGTACCTTCGGCAATAGTAGGTCGGGTGGACGCGCGTATTCGGCTATTTTTAAACGTTAATACCTTGTTAATTATTGCGAGCATTACAAAATGGAGAGAACTTTTCTACTCAGTTTAGTCTACTCTACCTGCTCGGAATGAATGAGACCGTACATTCATGACACCCTGTATACATATATATGCATACACAAATGTCTACAATCTAATCAATTTGCTTTTGTAAAAACAATAAAATAGTGATGAACATTTCTTTCGGTGTCCTTCCTTTCCATCTTCCCAAGATCATACTGACCTTATCTCTGGTTAAAAGAATTAAGTTTCTTAACCTAAAAAAGGAAGACCGACGGATGCACTGTCACAGATTGAGTAATAGCACGTATCTGGGACCCATTAAAGTATTTTCGACTTGTGGCATGCGCCTTCGGAGCGATAACCACAAGAGTGAAGTCTATTGTGTTCTTCCCTAGCCTCCTCCATTCCTAATTCCTTATTTTTTATTCAAGATAAAGAATCCTGGGGCTTCGACAATTTTTAAAACATGAAAAGAAGTTTTGTTGGTTAATGGTGAAAAAAGAATTTAATAATTCCAAAGATATCCCACCAATACGTTTTTTCTGTGTCAGGAATAACAAAGAAGAAACTAAAATATTAAAGTTTAGCCAAAAGATTCCTTTGATTGATTCTAATGAATCTTTAGTCACCATCAATATCGAACCTGATAAATTTAGAGGCATTTCTTTTAATCCATTGGAACAAACTAATAAAAAATAGTTTGTCAGTTTATGTGAGACAAGCATTCCTGCATATGTAAGAAATTTGTTACAATTGAGTAGCAATTTTAATTTCCCAGATTCCAACAATAAAGAGAAATCAATAAAGAAATTCATCAAGGATATTGAAAGCTGCTCCAATCGCAATAACTTAGGATTGATATCGAAAATTAGGAACATCGCCAATCTGGAATTCCAACAGTTTCTCCATAACACTCTACACTTGTATAAGTCAGACGCAAAAAATTGACGATTGTGATTGATCAATGTTTAGCTCCTGACTTCTGACTTCTGACTTGTAACTAATGGCTTATTATAGAAGGCCCATTGTTCGAGAGCGAGTCAGAGCGAGAGCGCTGACGTGAAATTTTAAAGTGATACGGCGTTTGTCTAAATATATTCCTTGCGAATCACATTCGGCGGTTTTCTAGCGAATCAATCGCGGTGGTTTTCTAGCGGCGGAGCGTTTCCTTGGCGGTGCACTAATAGCGATGCGTTGACTTAGAACGGCGGAAAACTGAGAGCGGCGGAAAACTAAGAAAGTCGGTGAACTAAGAGTTGCGGAGAACTAGGGGTTGCGGAGAACTAGGAGTTGCGGAGGACTAGGAGTTGCGGAGAACTAAGAGTTTCGGAGGACTAGGAGAGCTATTGCTAATCGGTTTTGCCTTTTATACTCTTTGAAAACAAAGGCTTCCTTTTGCATTCGCCTATGAGATTTTTACACATTGAAAATTTTGAGATGATCCTCTGTGTCGGGTGACGATTGGCGATTTCGCGCGCAACGGCCAAGCGGCATGCTAAATCTGGATTCTTGATTGGAATGAACGCATATTACGCGTTTTGCGTCACACGATCGCGCGTGCGCGACGACCGATCCGAATTGTTTAGCCGTTATAGCGGTTGAAGTTTGCGTACGTGCGACGTGCGTTTTGGCTTGTTGTTTTTTGACTTTATCGACGAGATGATAGCCGAGTTTATGTTTTGGCAACTTCTAAGGACGCTTGAGATCCTTCTAGAAACTTTCGATCCGTATGTCGCACGAACGCCAAATATGGAAATTATGTACATGTTGGCCGTATCTCGAACATTCCGCCCGCCTTGTCACGCAGTGACGAAATTAATGATCACGCTTGGCAAGTGTGCAGATGTCGCGAGTTCTGTGGTTGCTTGGGGGATCACGGCGTTTCAGATGGCGCAGGCTGATGATGTGTGCGCGTTCCGTGGACAGTAACGGCAGCCTATGCGTGCACCTGATCGGGTGCGCTCTGAGTTTAAATTAACAAAGATATTTAGGAGATGCAATGACGCAGACGCGGTCATGTAATTTAGCTACGATATTGATCAAAGTTGATTAGCTGTCAATCGCGATTGCGAGGCGAAGGTTGCGCAATGGTTGCGAAAATAGAACGTAGTCAGCATATTTTCGAAACGAACCGGCGAAAATGTAACAGAATGGTACATTGAATAGTACATTGCATCGAACGGTAAACATGCTATTTTCGAAAAGGAGAATAGGAAGCATCCTCCGCATCCTCGAGGAGTACGAAAAGTGAACAAAGTAAACGCGAGCGTTACAATGATTGCAGGCGCTTTAACCGGCACGAATACATTGACGAAGATCGCGCAGTTCTTCACAATGTGCGGTATACTATTCTTGCGAGTCCGCGTGTAGAGTTGGCGAGGCAGCAGGTCCAGGCAGCATCACTAATTTGACGATGGGTCGGATGAGCTCGGAAGACGCTGTGCGGAGTGTTGCCACTCGGGTCACCCCGTCCTCTTCTGGGTGCAGCTTGGTGATGCGAGCAAGAGGCGTGCGAGATGTGAGTGCGGCGGGATGATTGTTGGATGCCGCTCGTCCGGAGAGAGAATCGCATGCTTTAGGCGACCACCGACTCTCAGCACTCCTTGCTTGTCGATGAACGGACTCAAGGTCCGCACTGACTTCGAGGTGGCATCGGGCGTTGATCCTCTGCGGCGGCGACCTCGCGTGGATAATGCAGCGCCTGAACTTCTCGGATCCATCGTCCGAGTGCCGCGTCGATTTCATCGGGTGTCAAGGTCGACCTCAGACTTTTCTTTGTTGCTGGCGGTCTCCTTTGGTGCCGCCAACGCAAGCACCACGCTGTGACTCTCAGGAGCCGGTAAAGTGAAGAGAATCTGAGAAGGAGCTCCGGCTCCGTGACCACCCTTGACGTGATGGTGTGAGCGGGGGTGTGTTGTTCGAGTACTTCCTCCGATGGAGTTTCAGGCTGAGCGTTAGGCCAAGTCGAATCGTCCGTGAGCAGCCAAGGGGGGCCTGAACACCAGAGCGGGTGATCCAAGAGCTCTCCTGGTGTTATTCCCCGAGAAGCGCAGTCGGCAGGGTTGTCCTTCCCAGGAACATGACGCCATCGTCCTTCTGGAAGCGCTTCTTGGATCATGGACACGCGGTTGGCCACGTACGTCTTCCATCGAGAGGCGTGACCCTGGATCCAATAGAGTGTGACCTTCGAATCGGACCAAAGAGTGACTGGAGCTGTGGACAGGCTTAAAACGGTACGTGTATGCGCGACCAATTTTGTGAGCAAGGCGACGGCGCACAGCTCCAGTCGCAAGGACACCGGCTTGATTGGAGCGACCTTACTCTTTGCTGCCAGCAAGAGAACTCTGACCTCGTCAGTGCTGATGACACGAAGGTACACCATGGCCGCATACCCTCGTTCGGATGCGTCCGTGCAGTTCGATCTGCGCGTCCTTGGCGCCTGTGTTCAACCAGCGGTTTATTCTGAGCCTTGGGAGTTCCCTCAGGAAACGGCCCCACTGGTAGGCGTCTGCTTGCGGGAGCGGGGCGTCCCAGTCCAGCTTCTCAACATGCTGATTGCAGCAAGATTTTGCGCGAATGTCACCACTGGTGTCCAACCACCCGAGCGGGTCGAACAAGCGAGCGTTTCCCGAGAGTAACTTCCGTCTGGTAAGCTCTCATGGTGCAGCATTGAATTGAGAATATGCGAAGGTTATGTCCCACCGGTTGCCACTGCAAGCCCTTTTGCATGACCCTCGGTTTTTCCCACGACCGCGCATGCCGCGAGACATGATCCGACGGAATGCGACGCGGATTTCCGGATGATTTGGCTTCCCATTTTTCTCATCGGGAACCCGCCCGCCCAGCACAGCTGGCGGAGCTCGGATTGCTTCGCGATCGCTTCTTCTCTCGTGTGTGCTCCGGTCACGATATCGTCGACGTAGCAGTCGTGTCTCAATGCGGCGGAACCTCGCGGAAATCTTGCGTTTTCATCATCGGCGAGCTGGCGAAGAGTACGGATAGCAAGAAATGGCGCGCACGACAAACCATATGTCACCGTGTTCAATCGGTACTCGCGAACCGGATCGTTAAGTGAGTGACGCCAGAGAATACGTTGATAGTCTCTATCTTCAGCTACGAGGATTTGGCGGTACATTTTCTCGATGTCCGTCATGATCACGTATCGGTGCCATCGCCATCGGGTTAGCATATCGGCGAGCGATGGCAACAGGTTAGCGCCGATCAATAGCTGAGAGTTTAGTGACTTACCGGATCTTGTACTCTGAGATCCGTTGAACACCACTCTGAGTTTGGTCGATGAGCTCGATTCTCGGACTGCACTCCATGGTGAGGCAGGTAACATCTTGCCTGAGCTTCCGATGACCTTGGTACTGCCTCCATGTGATGCATCCTCCTCGTATTTCTTCAAAAAGGCGCGGTACAGACTCCCGAATCGAGCATTGCGGTCGCATCGTCGCTCCATGGCGGTGAGCAGTCGCTCGGCTGATTGGCGGGTGTCGCCGAGCGCTGCCGGCGACGCGGCAAATGGCAGTCGCACAATGTACCTCCCTGCAGCGGTGCGGCTGTGCGTCTGAGCAAAGAATTCCTCGCAACGTTGCTCGTCTGGCGTGATGGACACTGAGGCGGAAGGTTCTTTCTCTTGCTCCCAAAAAAGTTGCACGAGCGCGGTCAGCTCGTGGTCGGCGGTGCACTGGAAAGAGCGATGTGGAGTCGCTGGGAGATTCTCGCCGCAACCTCCCGAGAGAATCCATCCGAGTAGAGTATGCTGAGCTACGGGAGTGTGCGGATCGCCTTTTCGCAGGCCCTCTTGCAGGATGATGGAGCACACTTCAGCGCCGAACAGCATCTCGATGGGATCGGCGGCCGAGAATTGCGGATCGGCTAGCTGGAGACCTTCGATGTGAGGCCATGTAGTCTTGTATGTCGTGGGTGCTCCCTGATATAACGAGAGACGTGGCAGGATGAAAGCGACAGCGGTGACTCGAGCTCCATTGATTCTGGAGGTGAGATTGAGAGACACCTTCCCGCGACAGGAACCCGAGGATGAGCCGCCGATGCCAAGGATTGAGATTGCCGCACGAGATCGCGGCAGGCGCAAGCGCTAGACTAGCGCCTCGGAGATCAAGGACACTTCCGATCCTTGATCGATCAGGACTCTAACCGGGTGTGGATTCCCGTGACGATCGTCGACGGTGATTCTCGCGGTAGCAAGCAGGATGGCCTTGCACTCGTTGTCTTGGCGCACAGCGGTCAACACACTGGCGTCTGCGGGTTTCACAGCGACGTACGCTTCGTGTAAGAGTGTGTGACGTCTCGTCTTGCACGAGAAGCACGTCTTCGTTGACTGGCATTTCGCGACAGGGTGCAATTGTAGCACAGTCGATGTGTCTCGACGACGGACTTTCGCTCGAGCGCGGATTTCGACTTAAATTGCTCGCACACCATCACGTTATGCCTTTGCACAGGACGCAAGCGGGAGCGTCGGCCACTCGTTTGACGACGTGCGACTTCGCGGTTCGCAGTGGATCTCCAAGGACCTTAGTAACCCTTGGTTTGGCGGCCTTGAGAGTCAGCGTTCTCCTTGTGATGAAGTCCAACAACGTGTCGTGGTTTGGCAAGTCCGTGGAATCGCTCGTGTGCGATTCCCACTCGAGACGCGTTTTCGGGCCGAAAAGCTCGATGACTAGGTGATTCAAAAGGTCGAATCCATGAGAATCAATTGGTCTCCCTATGCTTTCTTGGCTGTTCACGACACTGATCGCGGCATTGTAGATGCGGCTAAGTTCCTCAGCGGTATCGCTTTTTATTTTTTGCACTGAGGTGAACGTGCAAAAATTGGAACGCGACAACTCCCATTTATTCTCGTAATGCTTGCAGAGCAGCGCCCACGCGCGCGAATAGTTGTCTCTGGTTACGGCCAGCGGGCGTATCAACGCCTCAGCGGGTCCTTCCAAGCAATGCTTTAAATGGTGAAATCTCTCTACGTTTGAGATAGACGGATTGTTGCCAACGATAGACAAGAATATATCCCGAAACGATGGCCATTTCTTCAAACGCGCCCGAAAACGGATTTTTAAGCGCGGCAGCGCCGACTTGGTAGAACAATCGGTTCCCGATTCACTTGGAGGAGCTGTACTTGATTTCTCAGCCTTGAGCTTTGTCCGATAATCGTTCAGCAGGCTGCGCTGCTGCACGTACGTGCACGCCGTTTCGGCGGAATCGGCAAATTGAGACGTGTTGTACTCACTCTGATCGAAGGCTTCCTTGTAATGTGCTCGAATAAGCTCGTGTTGCTTTTCAAATTTCGTCCACAGCTGGTCGAGAAGCGCCGAGCGGGTTTCGACAGCGTGGAGGGTGATGTTGGCCATCCCCATTTTCTTCAAATTGGTCACTGACCTGGCCATGCGACCGTGGATGTCACTCTGGGCGGTCAGCAAGGCGGTTATTTCGTCACTCATGATTTCACTTGCGAATTCTTCTCTCTCTGATTTTCTTGATAATACGCGCACTGAACGCGATAATATTCCCGAACGAACGATAAATTCGGCGAAGGCGAATCCGGCTCGAAGGACCAACAATGTTCGAGAGCGAGTCAGAGCGAGAGCGCTGACGTGAAATTTTAAAGTGATACGGCGTTTGTCTAAATATATTCCTTGCGAATCACATTCGGCGGTTTTCTAGCGAATCAATCGCGGTGGTTTTCTAGCGGCGGAGCGTTTCCTTGGCGGTGCACTAATAGCGATGCGTTGACTTAGAACGGCGGAAAACTGAGAGCGGCGGAAAACTAAGAAAGTCGGTGAACTAATAGTTGCGGAGAACTAAGAGTTGCGAAGAACTAAGAGTTGCGGAGAACTAAGAGTTGAACGCATATTACACGTTTTGCGTCACGCGATCGCGCGTGCGCGACGACCGATCCGAATTGGTTAGCCGTTATAGCGGTTGAAGTTTGCGTACGTGCGACGTGCGGTTTGGCTTGTTGTTTTTTGACTTTATCGACGAGATAATAACCGAATTTATGTTTTGGAAACTTCTAAGGACGCTTGAGATCCTTCTAGAAGTTTTCGATCCGTATGTCGCACGAACGCCAAATATGGAAATTATGTACATGTTGGCCGTATCTCGAACACCCACAATAAAAAGAGAAATTACTTATACTTAATTTTTCATGATATAGACTTTTAATATGATATAGACACAATAGTGAATATTAGAATTATATTTTACGTGCATTATGATGTACACACATTATATAAAATACATTTCTAATTCATATTTACAAACGTGTGTAGCTACTTCATCTCTTTTTGTTATGTATAATAAAAAGATGTACTGATGTCATTTTTTTTCTACGTTTAATAAAAAGAGATATGTTTTTTATGGTCAAATATACGGATGTTAGTGATCTATGTTTTTATATTTTCAGTATCAGAATATACATACAAGATGCGTCCCAAAATTTTCCGAACTTTTTCAATAGGGATAGGTCGGGTGGCGCCATCCGTGTGTTCGATTGCGCGTTTGAAAGGTACATCCCTAGCTGACTTCCAGTAAAAATTTCATGACATTTGGTTCAGTGGAAACGAAGTTATGGCGTCTCAAGTGTCAGTATGTTGTATACATCGGTACGAGAATGAACTTCGAACAAAGAGCCAATATTAAGTTTTGTTTTAAACTTGGTAAAACATTTACCGAAACCCATAATTTGATGAAACAAGTTTATGGTGATAATTGTGTAGCCCGTGCCAGTGTTTATGAGTGGTATACGCGATTCAAGAACGGTCGTGAGGACTTAAATGACGACGCACATACAGGTCGCCCAAAATCGACAATTAACGAAAATTCCATCGAAGTTGTGCGTAATTTCATCAAGCATAAGCCAAAATCTTCAGTGAGATACATGGAAATGGAATTGAACATCCCCAAATCAACGATTTATCGCATTTTGACCGAACATTTGGGCCTACAAAAAGTCTGTGCACGATTTGTTCCACACAAGTTGACTGACGACCAAAAAATGCATCGAATTCAAAGGACATTATTAAGGAAGCAAAAAAGGACCAAAACTTCCTTTATAGCATTGTTACTGGTGACGAGACGTGGTGTTTTCAATACGATCCAGAAACCAAGCGTCAAAGCGCGGAATGGAAGACGCGAAACGACCCAAAACCCAAAAAATCGCGTTTAGAGAAGTCAAAAGTGAAGACAATGCTCATTTGTTTTTATGATTCCAAGGGTATTGTGCACAAAGAATTCGTTCCAGCAGGCCAAACAGTTAATGCTGTATTCTATGTAAGCGTTTTGAAGCGTTTGGTGCACCGCATTCGTCGTATTCGGTCAGAATATCGCGAAGGAGGAAGTTGGCGCTTGTTACACGATAATGCGCCATCTCACCGTTCGACACTTGTCACTGATTTTTTGACTAAAAATCACATTTTAACAATCAACCATTCCCCGTATTCGCCTGATATGGCACCTTGTGACTTCTACCTATTCGGCAAAATGCATTTGTCCATGAAAGGAAAGCGGTATGTGGACGTAGAAGACATCCAAAGGGCTTGTACCACTATTCTGAAGGACGTGCCTTTGAACGACATAAAACACTCATTTGAAATGCTTTTAGATCGTGCCAAACGTTGTATTGAGTCCGACGGGGACTACTTTGAATAAACAATTTGAATTTGAAAAAAAAAGTAAACCGTTGTTGTTTTATTTCAAAAGTTCAGAAAATTTTGGGACGCACCTTGTACAACTAACATAAATCAAAACTAATGAGACTCAAACGCAGATGATTAGACATAACATCTTATAAAAAATAATCAAATTATGAATCCTCTGAATAAATAATATCTTCTTTACTTTATACATTTCAACTCACTTTGAAGTCCTCTTTAGCAATACAGATATATTACAAAAAGCTCACAAATACAAAAAGATTATCACTCGCGAATTGTCAGACATGAAGTGATGTAAAATTTTAGTAGATAGAAAGCGTATCAAGAAGCTTTGATACATAATTGATCACAAAATTACATTTATACAAATTAAATTATTTGTATAAATATCTATCTACTAAAATTTTATATTACTTTATTTTTGACAATTTGTGAGTAACAATCTTTTATGTGAGTTATATTGCCTCATTAGTCTTGATTTATGTTAGTTATACGTATATTTTAGACTTTAGATTTAAAGTCCCCTATATAATTGTTTTTTTCAATAGAGATTATTGCATGTGTGTGTATTATGATGTGTGAATGTCTACACAAATTAGAGCTAGAAGTAATTTAATCTGAGGTATTCATTTTCTATGTTTATTTGTACAAAACATTGCAATTAAATTTAAAAAAAACGTTTAAAAAAACATTTAAATAACGGGATTTCCCTATTTTTTATTTAAAAAACGTTTATTTAAATGTTAAAAAAATCTTTTATATAATGTTAACAAAATTTTTTTAAAGGAAATGTTTCTTTAATATTAAAAAAACGTTTTTTAACATATAAAGAAAACATTTTTTTAATGTTAAGAAAATATTTTTTAAATGTTGAAATTATTTGAACAATGTTTTTTAAATGTTGAAAATTATTATTTGAAAATTAAAAAAAATTGTACAACGCAGAATATCTTTTGTAATTTATTATTTTTTATTGATAATATATTTTACTTACAACCAATTTTATTAATTGATAGTAATTTTTAATTATATTTTTTATCTTTTTCATTTTTCGGTTTTGAACTTGGGATCTCAGAGTTTGATCTATGAGTCTCATACCTTATCCGTTAATTGTCACTTATAATTATCGATGGACATATTATTCTTATTGTCCATAAATGATACACTTAACGCAATTATATTGGGTTAACTTCTCTTCCGTGTTTATTTTTTTATTTCGGCACGTTTTTTATTTATTTAAATTTTAGAAAATAATACAATTTTTTTAACTTTTATATTAAACATCAAATAAACGTAAAATAAATGTTTTTTTTACATATTTTAAATAAAAAAAATAACGTAAAACAACATTTAATAAACGTAAAGTCTATTCTACAATGTACTTTTTGTTTCTTGTTACTTTTTACTATTTCTTACATTTTATCTTCTTGTTTCTTATCCGATTTTTGTTTTATGTCGCCCGAGATAAAAATTAATGAACTTTGAAAGAAACAAGAAATATATAGCAAGAAATATAATTGTCGATAAAACGGTTGCAAAGGAGAAAAAAGTAAAAGGTAAAAAACAAGAAATAGAAAACAAAGAGCGCATTATAGAACAAGCTTCAAACAAACGTTTAAAAAAGTGTTTCTTCGAATTATTATCAAACGATTCGATTATTTCAAACGAAAACTTAATGTAAAATGAACATTTAATAAACGTCAAATATACGTTTAAGAATATTCCATTGAATCATTATTTCAAATGAAAAATTAATGTAAAACGAACATTTAATAAACGTTAAATAAATGTTAAAAAGATCTTATTTTAAAAGCGAATCATAAAACGTAAAATTTATTACGAATAAACATTTAAAAAATATTTAATAAACATTAAATAAATGTTATCCTGAAAACGAATCGTAAAATGTGAAATTAATGAAAAATAAAATTAACGTTTAAAAAACATTCCTCTCCATTGAGACATAATGGTACAAATAAATGTTTAAAACAAGTTTTTAAACATGTTTTCTTCAAGCCATTATCTTAAATAAACAATTGATGTAAAAAACACATTTAATAAACGTTAAATAAGCATTTAAAAAATATTTCTTCAAAATACTGTTTCAAATAAGTAATTAACGTTCATTAAATGTTAATTTTACATTAATTTTTTGTTTACAATGATGTTCTGAAGAAATATTTTTTAAATGTTTATTTAACGTTAATTAAACGTTCATTTTATATCAATTATTCATTTGAAATGATATTTGGAAAAAATATATTTTAAACGTTTATTTAACATTTATTAAATGTTTGTTTTACATTAATTTTTTGTTCGAAATAACTGTTTAAAAACAGTAATTAATGTAAAACGAACATTTAATTAACGTTAAATAAACGTTTAAAAAATATTACTTCCAAATATTATTTTAAACAAAAAATTAGCCTAAAATTTACATTTAATAAATGTTAAATAAACGTTTAAAAAATATTTCTTCCAAATATCATTTCAAATGAACAATTAATGTAAAATAAACGTTTAATTAACGTTAAATAAACATTTAAAAATATTTCTTCAGAATGTCATTGTAAACAAAAATATAGTGTAAAATTAACATTTAATAAACATTAAATAAATATTTAATAAATGTTCCTTCGAAACATTACATCAAACGGAAAATTAATGTGAAACATTTATTTAACATTAAATAAATGTTTAAAAAACATTTCTTTGAAACATTATTTTAAACGCAACATTAGTACATAATTAACATTTAATAAACGTTAAATAAACGTTTAAAAAATATTATTTTGGAAATGAATCATAAAATGTAAAATTAATTACACATAAACGTTTAAAAAACATTAAATAAATGTTAAATAAATGTTATTTTGAAAACGAATCGTGAAATGTGAAATTAATGAATAATTTAAAAGACATTTTCTCTCCATTGGATAATTACATTTTATGTGTATTATAATGTACGTACACACATATTGCCACAAAATATTATTCTATTATTGCATATAGACATGTTAATGAATTAATGATATGTGCAATATTAAAATTATATTTTGATTACATTATTGTATACATTATAATACATATAAAATATAATTATAATTAATATTCACTAATAATGTTCTTTTATATATGTTACAACAATGTTAGAATTATAAATGTTATGTTTGTGCGATGTGAATACAATGTATTATAGAATGTATGTACATAAAATTCTAATATTGCGTATAAATAGATAATATCTGCATGATTATTTCAACATGAGTAATTTTTATCTGTTTATATAATGCGTGCATGTATGTGTGTGTGTGTGTGTATTCACATAGTATAATATACATACAATTTTCTATATTGGATATATAAGTCAATAGGTTAGTAATGTAAGTACTATAAGTCTATTTCTTTTTATTAGACAGAGCAAAAAGAATTACATTATACAAGTATATGTGCAATGTCATATTAATTTATTGATAATATATTATTGTAACCTAAAATGGCATTGGACGTAAGGAAAAAGTGCTACTACGGCTTTATATCGATATAACTATTAGTTAAAAATCTGTACTTTATGTATATTACAGACTTTTAGTACTGGTGGTATATATTGGAACGCGGCTTACATTGCATGTGTACATAATACAACTGTATTTCTAAGGCCCGATTCCACAAATATAAGATTAACTTCAATTCCAATTTATTTTTTTCTCAATTCTAAAATTGAACAATTTTCCAAAATAAAATAAATCTTACATTTGTAGAACTGACCCTAATACACGTTTTCATCCCTGCTAAGATGGTAATGTAGGAAATGGAATAAAAATATTGATAATTAATCGATCAAATTTCCTGCATGATCGTATTAACTCAAAGGGTATAAGCATCTTATTGGAAATAAAAACCTGTAATATCGATTTTGATTAAGTTCAGTCTTTGCTCCAACAGCCCCTTAACTTCCCTTTTGGAGCGAACAACTATATTCACCCCTAAGTCGTTTAAAATTGCAAAATTAAATACTCTGACTATACAAAATAATTTTCTGATTTATGCACTGCAACCCTTAAGGCACTCTCTTCTTGGAACAAACATTAATATTTATAATTATGAAAAATTATGAAAATATGTGCTTAACCAATCAAAGTTTATTTTTTATTTATGCGCTATGAATTCCAAGCAATTGCGTTTCTATTAAAAAATAAGAGATGATATAAAAGGATTTTGTGAAAGGAAAAGATCAAAGATGCATTAAATCAGTAAATATAATAAACAGGATTGATAGTAATTTTGTTTTATTTGTGAATTTTTTTTTGAAATATATTTATAAAAATATAAAATAAATTTGTATTGTCTGTCCTTTACACGGTGTATATAACAACTTGTACATTTGTTTTGTTATTAGATGGAAGTTTTTTTGATTGATTTCTTAAATCATTCCACCTATTGATTATTTTGGAAGCTCGTTGCCGTAAAGTTCAACAACATTCTTTTCCGTATTTGTCGATAATTTGGATGTAACAATACTTCTTAGAACATATTCCTTTTTCAGGAATGTGAATTGCAATTTTTGCGGAATTTTACTTTGTTTTTATTTAAATAATGCAAAATTAAATGCAAAATTATCTTTTTTAATTCAATCATGTGTTTTCTTTAATGGTAATCAATTAATGTTTAATAAAAGCACTTATGAAATAATCTCAATTTTAATCAGAAGAATAACCGTAGAACTGAATGAGAAAAATATAATGATTTACTTTTAATATTACCTAATGATTACCCTCTAGAACTCTAGATTATTTGAAAAGTCAACACTTAATTCACAAAGTCCATTTTATGATGAATAAAGTGAAAATAGATAATTACTAGTTAAAAATACATATTTCTTCTGTGTTTTCGTCCAAATTGTTAGACAAAGTTGTTAAGCCTAAAAAAAGCCTTGAAATTCTTTTGTGATCGTGCGGTAGTACTAGTAGCGTAGTGACTCATGTCATTCATATACCTCTTATGAATTTCTTTATATTTATATATGATATGATTAAAGAAGTTAATAATACTATGAGGAAATTAATTCAATTATGCATGCTAACAACACACACTTCATTATAAATTGTTGTTTTTAAAATAGTTATCTATAATTTAGACATTTTAAAAACCTCTCTATAAAAAATAAAAACATGCAGAAAATTGATGTTTTATATACGACTTTATCTATTATCTTAACAATATGTAAGTTTATTATGTACGTGTTATGAATATGATAGAAAAATATATTGTTCAGTACACATTCTTGACAGCAAGACTTTTCGCAATGTACCAACATTTATGCTAATTATTTTCTAACAAATTAAAATTTAATTTTATATTTATAAGTGTTAAAATATTCTCAATATATAATGTAACCCAAATGCAGAAATTAAAATTCGTATTAAAAATGTACATATGTATAACACAAATATGTATTTGCATTTTTATTTCTTATTTGCGGAAACATTCGAGAAACCAATTTAACACATATTTTGATAGATGCCTTGTTAAACACTCTTGTACATTTTTTTTAGCTCCCGAATATTATATTACTAATAAATTTTCATTCTTTAACATTTTTTATCACAGTTTTATATACATTATGTAAGTATACTTGATGTATATGTCCTCTAAGTGACACTATAAGTTTCTGCGATTACATGTTTTATTATAAATGTTGCATATTCTTTGTTTTTTTTTTGTGTGTGAAGTAATCCCACGCATAACTGCATTTACAATCTAATATTTCTGTCAGTGTTAATTCGTTTCGATGGTATTCTTCCAAGTACCTTTTCAAATTAACCGCACATTTGTAATTAATCATTTGCATATAATGATTACATTTTGCTATAGTTGTTATTAATTTTGTGCAATGTTTATTTATCCAGCGTCAAACTGAATCCACTTGTCATCTCCCGTTCCCTTATCTGCCATTATAACTTGTATTATGGAATATTAAAAATTAATTACAGAAGGTAAAAAAATGACGTGAAAGAACGATTGCGAAAACTACTCAAAAAAGGTCATACATATTTGTTTAAGATCGGTAATTAGAAAAAAGATAAGAACTCTTTCGACCGACAGTAATTGTTATTGAACGCACGCATAAGGTGAGCTCGTGATTTCATCTCGAGCATGATCTTAATCTTCGTTAAAATCATCGATTTGGCGTTCTTTGTTCTTTTTAAAACAATTCGGTACACGCAAACAAGCTCCGGCAACGGACAATTGAAAGTTCTAGAACAATTCAATTCGCGCACGCGAGCGCCGCGCTCCGACGAATACGTCACGCGCTGTCACCAATCCCACGCACGGATTTTCTGTCGCGCATGACTGTTACGTGGAACGTCGTTAGAAAAGAATCCAAAGCGCCAATCAATTTTGTACAACTAATGTTACGTAATAATTACGATTGTGGCAAAATTTTATTGGATTTTTCCCAAAAAGAAAGCCCAGGCCGAAAGCAATAAATGCTTCGATCTCGCCGTCCTCTTTCTTAGAGTCTAAAAAGTTCTCAGAGTTCTTAGAGTCATAGTCTTGCTACTATATCGCTTCGTAAAACCGCCGCGCTAACCGCTTAGTGAAAACCGCTATAAAACGAATCTTTTCGAGAAGTGCCGAGAAAATCGCCGAGATTTTCCATCACCGAGATTCCGAATACAATTTGGGAAAGGTGACCGCATTGAATATTCTGTTAATCTAATATTTAATTAATTATATTTTCTGCATTTGTAACTGTGCATATTAAAAAAAATTCTTTTGTTAAATTACAAAGAAACGGAGTTTTCTTTACTATCGTGTATCATATCAACCGTGTGCCGTTCTCTCACTCGAATCTTTCCGCGCGGTGCATTCCCGCACAATATTCATGATAATTATCGGAGATTATATATAAATATTGATATTATTTGAATACTCTAACTGTCAAATCATGCAGATACAACTAGAACAACGAAAAATATGATCTATGAAATTAAAAGATCTAAAAAGTAGAATGTATTCGGAAAATTGCCTTATTCATATAACTTTTGTAAATATTAAAATTAAAAATTGCTTAAAATGGTGACATGGAGTAAATTTTAATGGTATTTGCATTGCCCTTATTTTTATATTTATTAATTAGTCTTATGGCGTTTAAAGAACAAACAAATTAAATTACACAGAATCGTATGTATCATTAAGACACATGTTTAGTATTCTATTTTTTTTATTATTTTTTTTTTAAGTTTTTGAATAAAAAGGTTTTTCCTATTTGATCGTAAGGAATTTTTTCATAAGGAATAGGCACCTATTGTACACCACATATTGTACATGCATAAGATAAGAACATTGTGCAAACGCCCAAGAAATTATTTATGCATGTTGAGATCAGTTAAAAAGTAGTTAAAAAGTAGATTTAAAAAAAATAGATAACGAAAAGAATATACGGATCTGTGATAAGGTAAAAAGCATGAATCTAGCTTTCTTCTTGGCTTATAAAGTGAGGATAATAAAGATGTTTTTCTAAATATGTTTGTTTATTAAGAAGTTAGACTTACGTTACACAAAGATTCCTAATTTATATCAACTTATTAAATATTTGGTAATATATATGTGATTGTAATTATTTCATATGTACTTTTTTTTCTAGTTTAACATATCATTTTTGCCTATTTTGAGATCGTATTTTAATTGTATCTTCGTTAAAGAGAACACACTAAAGAAAAAGTGGTTATATAGTTACCAAATGTTCGAATAAAATAATTTCAATCAAATGTTCAAGTAGTATAATTAAACAAAATTTTATTTTCACAAATATTTAGTATTACCATTTAGTATACCTAATTACCATTTAGTATACTAAATAATAAAAAAAGCATTTACGTTTTCTTTTACATTCCATTGTTTCAATTTTCACCTTCTAGAAGTTCCGTTTACACTTCTATTATTCTCTCATTACATTCGATTTACGCTCCGATTTTTATTTTCACTAGGGTTCTGCGCAGATTAAATTCTAAATATGGCCATTTAAACATTTACACCGGTAATTTTGAAGTGACTAGCTCTAAAGATCAAAGGATATCTATTTGAGCCCTTCACCATCCACACACTGATTTTTAACGGCGACTAAAAAAGGGTAATATTGTAAATAATAAACATGTTTTTGGTGCAGAACATTTTACACAATTTAATCAGCAATCTACAATAAAAAGAGGAATACTTGGTTGAGTTATTAGCTTGTTGAGAATCAATCCCGTGTGACAATCAGTTCCGAAACCCTGATTTTCTCTAATATAACGGTAATATTGTTTTATATATTTAGGGAAAGGTCGCCGATACCGCTATACCATTTTGTTTTTAGACAATATTTCTTAATTAAACAAAAAATAAAAATAAACTTTAAATACATAAATACAAATTAAAAAGTGTCTTCTATCACATAATATAAGTAGTTTTTATAATATTGCTTGTAATTTTACAATAAATAATTTTTTCGTAAGATAAGCGTTCGATAAAATGAGCTCCAAAATTGATACAGTAGGTAATAATATGTAAGCTGCTGGAAAAGCAACATTCTAATACTTCCAGTGGCGCCAACGTTTTGCTACTATCATATTCATAAAATTAGGCGTTCTTAACCTATAATTCAGTTGGCAGTTTGTACTCAAGCTAACTATACTAGTTTGGTTTACATAATATTTTAAAAGAAGTTATTTTGTGAGAAAATGGAAATTTCGCGTGAAAATTTTCGGATAACGATTTTTTACGATTACAAATGTAATCTAACTCCGAAACAATGCATCGATCGACTTCATTTGGCTTTTGGGGATGAAGCACCATCCAATAGGACTGTTTATAATTGGTTTGCCGAATTCCAGCGTGGACGTACTTTTCTTTGTGACGAATTCCGTAAAGGTCGTCCATCCACGTATGTTGTTGTCACAATGTTGATGCTGTGCGTGAAATGATTGAGCGAGATATGACATACCGCGAGATTCAGGCATCCTTAGACATTGACATGAAAGCAATACATACGATTTTGCTCACTTAAGCGTATGGAAACTTTGCAATCGTAGGATCTCATACAATTTGAAGCTCAAGAACAGGCTCGTGTTAAATGGAGCAAAGAAATTCAACCGAGGTCGGTTAAATTTGATCTACAACATCGTTATTGGGAACGAAACATGAATCTATTCGTCTGAGCCCAAAAGTAAACAACAATCCATTGTTTGGATATTTCAAAATGAATTGAAACCAACAAAAGTTGTTCGTTTACGCAGTGCTGCCAAGCAAATGATTGCTTGTTTCTTCAGTTATACCGGATATGTGGCAAGCGTGGCTTTAGAGGATCGAAGAACTGTAAATATTGATTGGTATATAACAATTTGTTTGCCATAAGTCATAAATGAATTGCGTAGAACAAACCGAAATCGTCGCATCATCCTTCATCATGACAAGCTGTCACACAGTATGTCAAACCGTTGATTTTTTATCCAGTAAAAATGTCAAATTGATGACTCATTGTCCGTATTCATCTGATTTATTATCTAATGACTTCTTTTCCTAAACATTAAAAAGAAGATGCGTGGTGAGCGCCACGTGGTGCGATTTGAGTCGTCTGAAGTAGCTGTTGAAACATTTCGTACACTGATTCTGAGATTACAACCTCAAAGTGGAAAAAATGCTTCGAAAATTGGTTCGAGCGTATGCAAAATATCGATCTTAAAGGCGAATACTTCGAAAAACAATAAAGCCAACAATTTATCAAATTTTACATGTTTTTTTCATATTGTTTGCAGAAACTTTTCCAGCAGCCTACGTACAATATAATATATGCCACATATTCCTATTCTTTTTCTTTTTTACAGAAATTATCTGTATAAAATATCTACAAGTAAACATTTTGATATAAAACATTTTTGTTAAATTATATGCGTATTTACTTTATGCTGTTCTGCAAAATATAAATATGTAATGCAATAGTTTCTCACACGCTTTGCTATATATGTTACTCCGATAGAGTTATTTGACACTATAAAGTAACGTTATGAAAATTAAATTAATTCATATGTTTTACAGACAACTGTACCGGTTTACACTGATTTTATATTTTAAATCGTATTATAAAAAACTAAGAGAGAAAAAATAATATAAATAAAACTGATTTAGGAAATTACAAGCATTTAAACCGATGTAATATTATTAATAATATAATCACTATTATTTAAATTACGCAATTTGCAATGGAAAATCATAAGATAATTTTATTTTCGCATTCATAGAATTCATTTTTAGCTGATTTTGATAGAAATTAGATAGAAACAAGCCAAAAATATACGAATTATGCGTTTATAATTTTTTAATTAACTAAACAGTTAACAGATCATGGTTTTGTTAATAATATTAAATAAAGTCCAGCAATTAGTTTCTGAGAAATAAGAAAATGTCGCTTTAGAAGACTTATGACAATGTATCTTTTCTTTATATTTATATTACTCACTATATCTTTTAACATGTATTACAAAAAGACATGAAACATATTAAGTTCATTATATTTTGATATATTAGCTTTTTTTTCATTGTTTTACAATCCATTTATATGTATAGATATAGGGCGGATATTTCTGTAATATCTTGTACTGATATATTCGAATTTCTACAGTAAATTAAAAAATAGAAGGCAAAACAATTAGCCTAAATCAAATTTTATTTGTAGTATATTGTATTAGGTGTTGGAATTAATTCGTAGCGTTTTTTAATGAAAGAATGTTATTTATTTCACATGAGCATTAAAAAATACATTAATGAAAGTACTTCCCATCACTTGTAAAACGCTACGAATTAATTTCAACACCTAATATAAACCTTTTACTTTACGAAAATAAATACTATGATAGTGTATACATAAAATTGGGTGTGTATACATATCTATAAAAATATTTTGAGAATAAAAATAAAAAATAATAGCAAAATTAACATCACTTTTTATGTTTACATTAATTAATTATATTATCATTATAAAAATAATTGTATTTATCTTTACATTACAAAGAACATTGTATTGTGCACATATCTTCAATATATCAAATATTTTATCAAAGTTATCAGCTTCAACTTAAGTCACCACGTGTCATCAGAAGTCATATAAATAAAAAGCATTCATTAAGCATGTTTGTACTTAGTATAAAAACAAAATGTTGCTAGTATAGTTACATTTACATTTAGTGGCTTGTAATAATAGAGTAAAAGCAAATACAGATCAGGCGTTAGTTCCGGATCGCATATTATATTTAAATAATTATAGTATTTTCTATATATTAAATAATGCATATCACAAGTTTCTTTAGCATTTGCTTTATCTTTTTCAAATCAATTGTTTTTTTATTGATTAGCAATAGCGCTGCACATTTTATTAATGTCATTAACTAATAAAATGTGAGACATAAAGGATATATACCTACAAAAATTTATAAAAGAGTGATATATAAGAATTACCTGGCTGTTAGGAGGTAGTAAATAGCATTAGATATCATGAAAAAAACCAATATCATGCTCAATTGAAATTAAATCCAAAAAAGTAAAGCATTTAGTAAACTGATTCGCAATTAGTATATGGGGTCTAATTGTAGATAATTATCATTACTTAATTTAATCACAAAATTAAAACGGTATAAAACGGTATCGAAATGAAATAAAATCGTTCATAATGTAATCTTTATGATCATTTATAACTATTAAATATTTTATTAATTTTATATCCTTCTGAATAAAAATATGAATTTTTCTTTCAAGAGTGATCCACATCTAGTGGCCTCAATCTACGTATCTATAAATAAAAAAATTTTCTTCCGCGAAAAGAAAGGCAATCTGATGTAGATTATCTATGTCCATTCTGTTGTTCAGTACTTGCTGATTAAACGACATATAAATACGTTATCTTCTAATGTACATATCTTACAGTGTAGTACCTACAAAATTCCTAAAGGAACTGCAAAAATTATTTCTGAAAACTTTATAAAAAATATTAAAACGTGTTTGTGTCTTGTGCAGCAAAAACTAATTCAGTTAAAGTACTAGTCGACGATTCAGAAACTATGACAGAGACGTTAGAAAGAGCGCTGACACTATTATTGACCTTTGACTCGTTCTTCAATTTAGGCATTTTCGAATATCCTCGTGGACAACCTAGGACGTATCTCTCTTGCCTATATGCTTTAGCCAAATGGGGCTCTCTTATATACTTCTTTTACTATCCATTATACGTCAGCCATTCGCGACAAAACATCACAATTGAACGACTTCTTACCATTAGCCGTTACATCAATTATCATTAGCTTCTGTCGTTTTAAGGTAAAAATTTTAAAATGTACTCCCGGTCCCTATATAATAATACTAGGTCTACGTTTTCTTTAGCCCCTTCACCACATCATTTTTTAATATTATTTATCTTTTATTTAATAGTATTTTTATCAAGAGGGACCCATTAAATGGATCTTAAATTCATAATTATAGGCATATAAAATTATACAAAATTTTTATAAAAAGCTTTCGATACCTTTAACCATGATCTACTTTTAGTCAAACTCAAGCTATGCAGTCTATCCCATTCGGCCCATTCGCTAATCTGCTCGTTCCTTATCAATCACACACAGCAAGTGTCCTCATATATAACCCTTTTCCTCTTTTCTCGTCTCCTCGTGCCGTTCTTTCCGGAATACCCCAGGTATCAACCATTCTCGGACTTATTTCTTAATATTTTTATCTCTGATTTGTCTAATATTTCTCTGTCTTCCGAGATCTTCATGAACGCAGAAGATATAATTCTTCTCAAATTCTTTCATTCGATGCTTTAGCAGCCTGTTTCGCTTTAAATAAATATCTA
Organism: Acromyrmex echinatior; assembly: GCF_024713525.1. Classification (NCBI taxonomy): domain Eukaryota; kingdom Metazoa; phylum Arthropoda; class Insecta; order Hymenoptera; family Formicidae; genus Acromyrmex; species Acromyrmex echinatior. The sequence continues at coordinate 8,925,149 of NC_141867.1, forward strand.
AGATTTATTGCCAAATGATCTACTAATAATTTGTTGCATCTAAATCCCTCTAAATCACTCTTGCTAATTGTCAATTCCTCAACATTATTATTTCATATTCAATCCTTCGATATTTCTCATAACTCCAATTTCTCACTTCTTCTCTATTTGAAGATTCTTGATGTTCAAGTTGACTCTTCATGGACATTCGAGTTACACGCGGCCGTTAAATGTCAAATTGCTTACGCTCGTTTACGTCTTCTTTATCCCCTTCGCCACATCCTTTCCTGCTCTCAAAAACTCCTCACTTCTCAATTACGCCGATGTCATCTACGTTCCGGCTCTTAATCAACAACTCCTTAACTATGTACAGTGTATCCAAAATTTTTGCCTCCGCTTCTTCTATTGCATCCGTAAATATAACTATGTATATCCGTATTACCAGAGATTTAACTAGCTTAGGATGTGGCAATGTTTTATTTTCCAGTACTATCTTGTTTTTCTTCCTTGCTCTTCTATATCTAGGAGGCGACGTCTTCTTCAATTGAACTCTGAACTTTATTCCAATTTTTAATTCCCTTGTCATCAGGTACCAAGATTATTTATCCTTCCCCATTTATCGTTTATTATTAAGTTCCGTGTCGCTTTCTCTTACATCTCAGTCAAATATTTTATTCTCTTCCTATATCAATAAAAACTTCTCCTTCTTTGTCCTCCTTCCGTTCTACTGCCTCGCGTTTTATCGCGTCACTCACAGTATTTAACCCTTACCATACAAGTTACAATTTGGTGCTTCATTCATACAAACATGGGTTTTTAGAATCCGTTCATTTTTTCATCTATTCAGAATGATTAAAAAAAATCTCTAAAAATTCACCATCATACTTTCAACTTTCTAAAATAAATATTGGAAAATAATAAGATGTAGTATAATGTATAATCATCGAAAGACTCAAAGAAACTTGCACAAACAGGAATCGCTCGGTCACTAGCGACTCATACTTGCAGGATAAGAGCATGTTGAAAGAGATAACATGTGCTCAGTTTGCAAGCATCTCTCTCTAAATCTCCGCCGTCCCGGAAAAATTTTTATGCCAAAGTACGCCAAAAACTATTCCTAAATACGCGGTTTGGAACACGGAAATTGTTTGGTGTAGAATTCTATTCTTATGCCGAAGTAAGCCGATTCATGCCTTTGTACGCCAGATAATGCCAAACTACGGCAAACTATACGTCTAATTATATTCGAAAGTACGCTTAACTATGCTAAAAACTACGCCTAAGTACGCGAATAATGGAAATAGTTTGGTGTAGAATTCTACTCCTATGTCAAAAGATTTAACGCCTTCCTATGCAAAACTATACCCTAAGCATAATTTACACTGTACTACTTAAAGTAACATGATTTTATCTGATATCATTTGGCATGAATTTAAGATACTATCATATTGTTGTCATGACGCACGCTATAATGGAATTAGAATTCCATTATAGCGTGCGTACTTTAATATTAAAGCCCAACTTTGAGAGCTCATTTCACATGCAAAATGCTGCGTTCCTTATATATTTTCTCATGTGATTTTTCTTTACGAGTTCATACATCTCCGCCGTGGCCTTTGTCGGCGGAGATGCATAATACTTACGAATGAGTAAAAGTAATTCCGTGTAAAATGGAGTAGAATGGTTTATTTTGTTACAAACAAAAAAATTAAAAGGTAAGTATTGTACTTTGGCAAACATTAGAAATATGTATTTCAAGAAATGATTTTTTTGTGCAACTACATAGCTTGACATGGATAGACATAGTATTTTTCTGTGCCCAACTATTTGATTGTAGATCGGGCATCGGTGATTTGACGTCTCGTGCGATTCGATTCGCGATCTACTAGTTCGAGTTTTATCGATACCCCACATAATGTCAGCTTGTTCCTATAAGACTCGAGGCTATCTAATCACTTGATTGCCTCAGGATCATGGATGAGCCAATAAGCTTTTTAGCTTACGCAGGGAGGATGCTGATCAGGTTGAAAACTCGGGACTAGACCCAGGGTTGGGTTGCTGAGCAATTCCTGTGGCGTCCCCGGCAAGTAGCGTCCCGGCGGCACCCGAAGCGCTGGAAGCCGACCAGTTTGTGTCGCGCGTATAGGTGACGCAAATTGGGAGTAGCCTAGGTTCGACGATCTAGATTGGTACCGCGAGGACTGTGACAATTGCCCGCGCTTAATCATGGATAGGATTCGCGGTGGTAGTGGTCGATAGCTACATGCTGGCTAGGGGTCTCTGGCCCCGGGTGAGCTGTATATCATGCTCGAAAACCAGTCTGTTTAGCTGGTAGAGCGTGGATAGTCGCTCGCTCCAATGAATTGCTTGTTGGGACCTACATCCCGCGAGCGCGACTAGGAATCTCAGCATAGCCATGACACGTTGATTAGACTTATTCCAGATCCCGCGACCATGGGGGCCATGTGAATTAAGCTTAAATGCAGGTATCGCACGTTAAATATTCATATTCTTCTTCTATTCAAATGTAGAGTGTGATTCTGCATAGAATAACGTAGATTAGCATACTTCTCCGAATACTTACGAAAAAATGAAAACCAGTTTAGAGGAGTTTGGCGTAGAAACGCGTAGTTCAGAATGTAGTGATCATACTTTGGCGTACTTTTTATGCGCCTACTAACTAGGTCTAAGTACGCCATTTTACATCTTTTGCGTAGTTTGATGTAGTTATTTCTTTGTTTCACAACGCGATTCTATGCCACAATCGTAGAAGTAGAAAGGCATACTTTTCGACGTACTTTGACATAGAAATTTTTCCGCCAGGGCTTCTATGGATGTCACGTTAGACACAAAGTCTACCAATTGTGAAACAATTGGAACGGTATTCATAGTCTGTTTTTATTTTTAAATTGTCTTAAATAATGTCTTAAGATACTAATATAATTCTTGGATTGATTTATGATATCTTAAAATTGTACTTAAGACAGTCTTAAATGCAAAAATTAACTATGAATACTGACCTGTTTCGCATCGTGAAATTGGTATTGAACTTTCCTTGTTTAACATATTTTAGGTTTCTCTTTCTATTGAAAGAGAATCTAAGATGCATTATGATGTGTATAAAACGAGTATAATATCAATTTCACAATGCGAAAGGTGTGTAAAAAAAAATATTTTGTCTCTTAAGCGACACTCATAGAAAGAGATGGCGGAGATTTAGTGAGAGACATTTGCAAACTGAGCACACCATCCCTTCCACGATAATTAAGAGAGACTGATGTAACTGATAAGTGTAAGGTGCTTGCGCGCGTGTATGTGTTTGTGTGTGCGTGCGTGTGTATGATTTTAAATATTACTTCATCACTTATTGCATCACTGTCTTACAAAAAAGATTAGGCAACTCAAAAATTCGAAAAATTCTGAAACATTGTGTGCAAATAGAGTAATACAAAACTATTTTTTGTTCGTGCAGAATTATTGTTGATATAATATCTTTTCTTTTTCAAGTACGCTGCAATTGGCTGCTCTCAAAAGCCAAAATTAAATGAACGATAATTTATAAAAATAATAATGTCTTTATTCATACCTTGTTTTTAATTGTCTTAAATATTTGTATATCATTCCTTTATGTATATCATAAAAATATCTGATTAATTTTAGGTTTGACACACACGTTATTATTATCGTTGTTGTTGCTGTTATTGTTGTTATATAAATCATATCTTAATAGTTGCTACTATACTGATATTATGCTATGCTGATGGATTGTATTGTATTTATCATACGCTATTTCGCGTAGCCAATACGATATGAGACGAATACTTACGGAATGCGTATACATAGATATTTTCGTTCATATTTGAAAAATGGTTTTTCGAAATAATATACATATATATATAACTATAATATACATCGTTGTTTTCAGCATCATATACTCTTTGATTTGTGTTATATAAAAATTAAAAACATTTTTTAAATAGGGGGTGGGGATATGAAATAAATAAATAATTAAAAAAAAATTTGTATTGTAGTCCTAAAGTACTCTTGAAACCATTCAAATTTTATTTCGAAAATTTTTTCGTATCTCTCATAATATCGATATTTGCTTTAAAAGAAAAAAATCAATTTTTTTCAAAAGGGTGTTTCATTTTCTAAAATTATAATTCCGCACAAACAAAAAATAGTTTTGTATTACGAATGAATCACTTTATTTGTACACAAAGTTTCAGAATTTTTTGAATTTTTGAGTTACTTTGTGTTCCTTGTTAGTTCCGGTTTTTTGTTGCTGGTAGGTTTGTGTTACTTTGTTACAGCAGTTTTGCTGACGCCTACTTATTTGCAAGCTGCTTTAGTCTATTGTATCATATTTTATGTTCATGTCTATTATTTTGTTAATGCAATCTTTTTCATAGAGCGATTAACTAAATTAAATTTAAAAAAAATTATAGAAAAATTAACTTTAATGCTAACATTATATCATAATGCTAACATCATATTATAACTCTTTATCTATCACATTTTTTGTACATATTATAATAACAATTTTTACTCAAATATAAAATAATAATAATTTTTTTCTGTTGCATAAACGATCAATATGATTTTTTTAAAGGAATTGAAAATGTGCTTACATAAACTATATAACTATATAATTCGAATAATAATCGTATGGATTGTATACGTTTTTCATCGATTAGCATTTATTTATTTTTTAATGTTCTTTGTTTCTAATTATGAGATAAATTTCAACTTTTTTACTTCGATGAGTTTGACGTTTCTGAAAGGATATCCATCAAACATCGTTATCTTAAATACTCTGATTTCTGCAATTATCCTTGGGTTTGTATTATACATGTATATACATTTACTTTATAAGCTATTTTTATTGACATTGTGCGTCGAAATATTTACAGTGTGAAACATATAAAGATCTTTTGATAAAACATATAAAAAATGGAAGCTATCAATGATCATGACCTTAACAATATATGTATGTTTTCTGTATTGTCTGTACAAAACATATACAATAAACTTATTTTGAATTTTAAAAATATACTAAACAACAATTATTTAAAATAAATAATTAATCACTACTTTTCATTGTTAAATATTTATAAGAGATGAGCATCTTTAAAAAACGCTGCGAAGGAAGAAAATGTTGAGTAATATAATCACACGAATAAACAGTCAAAATTTCTACCTCCAATGAACTTGATCTTGACATATAGCGTTATAAAAAAATAACAGCAAAAGTAACGGTAAAATTGTAACATAAAAGGTAACAGTAAAATCGTCATAAAAAAAATCGACAAAACTAATGGTAAAAGTAACTACTCGCTTCTGGCTGTAAGAAAGAACCGCGCTGCATGTTGTAAGTAGTAGTTATGATATGATTAAATCAGTCGCTATGCCTCCGCAATAGAATAGGCTTCCACAGCCAAAGCGTCGAAGAACGGAAATGCCTTTCAAAAAATTCGTATAAAAGATCCGTATTAAAGTTTCATCTTTGTGCTCGCAGTGTGCATGAAAATATTTGGACGCCTCCGGAGGTGCAACTGTATAAAACTTATTTCTGCTGTGAAATTTGTACGCTCTTCTCAAATGTTCTCCCCGCGATTCGCCTTTGATGCATTAACGTCTATAAAGGGACGAGCATAAACGATGTAATTTAACAGTTTCAAATTGGAATATGACAAAGTGACGTGATGTGATGTTTGGAATTCACTGTTATAGATTTTGAGCGATTTTTGCGCGTTTTGGTTAAGAAAATATTAAATATAAAGTTTTTGCAAAAAATGATTGGAATTGGAAATTTACACTTTTCATACAAAAATGAATGTTAAGGTAAACGTATCAGTGACCGGATGTGTATTGTAAGTTTGGATATTGACACAAAGTTAATTTATTTATATTATTATTTAGGGATGCTCCGCATAATATGTTAAGGGGTACAGAATATCAGATATCCGTCGTCAAATTCTTTTTGAATTATCCAATCAAAATTTCCGGATATCCTGCAGGATAACGAATCCAACTATCTACAAGGGAACTTGCTACCAGAATGAAAGTTAACTATACAACGATATTGCGACACCTTTTTGAAATTGGCAAGGTAAAAAAAATGAATAAATGGGTACCGCACGAACTAACCGAGCGAAATAAGCTGGATCGATTGAACGTATGCTCATCATTACTAACCTGATTTTATTGAGAGCCATTTTTCAATCGGATTATTACTTGTGATGAAAAATGGGTTCTTTACGACAATAGGAAAAGGTGTGCTTGGTGGCTTGATAGGAATGAGGCTTATGCTCATCTCCAAGGCTCTCCAAGGCCTTCATCCACGGAAAATTTTATTATTAATAACAGTTTGGTGGAATGTGACTGGAGTAATTCATTACTCATTCCTTCGAACTGGGAAGACAATTACAGCCGAAAAGTACTGCCAGTACATTGATGAAATGCATGAAAAATTGAAAATTATACGCCCATCACTTGTTAATCGGCATGGCCCAATACTTCTCCACGACAACGCTCGGCCGCATACGTCGTACAAAACAATTGCGAAATTAAATGAATTAAAATATGAAATTTTGCAGCACCCAGCTTATTCACCGGATTTTTCGCCAACCGATTTTCATTTTTTTAAACATTTAGAACATTTTTTACGGGCTAAACAGTATGAAAATGAAGACAGAAAATGAAGACTGAAAAATTCCATATCAGAGTTGATTCTAAAGATCAGAATTTCTTTAAGACAAGCATCTATGCATTAAAATCTCATTGGGAAAAGTGTATTGAAACAAATGGAGCATATTTTGATTAAATAAACAGCTTTTGAAAAAAGATATGCAGTTTTACATATTCACTTAAAAATCCGACATTTTATATGCACCAACTAATAATAAAATGACCCTGAAATTAAACCTGCACGGTCAAACGATGATCAAAATACAGGTCATATTGTTGGTCTGATAGCAAAAGCTTTTTCTTATAATGAATGGACTTGTAATTCTCGCCCGAACTATTATGAAATAATTAATATCATATGCATATTTTCAAAATGGCAATAATTTGAAAAATAATTTAAATTTTTTTCACGTTTTTCCTTTTTTTTGACTTTCAAAAAAATAGAAAAAATTAACGTAGACTATTAATTCTAATATGGGCGACATGACATGTTCTCTGAGTATAACCGTAAAAGTAGAGATCGGACTTTCACTTTTTTTGGAATCGTGATGATCATATTCGAAAATACGGTTTCGGGAAAAAGGCGCATAAAATTTTGAAATATTTGAGTATAAGTACCGCTCCGTTTTCAGTTACAAACGAAAGTGACGCTCAGGAGGGAATGAAACTTTGCTCTATTAAAAAGAAACGTCCTAGAATGGTTTTGAAAAGTTGAATATAAATAATGGTGAATATCGGTTACAGCAATTGGTGCGCTATTTGAATCGATCTAGCGATCCCAAACACCATATCATTTTATCTCGTATATCATGGACAATTTTTTCCCAAAAATCATTTTTGTGAGATATTCTTGAGACTATAAGCTTTTAAAAAAAGCAAAAATAATTGATATTTTTTATTCCTAAAATGTAAAAACCTCCTTAATAAAATGCATTTGTTTAATGGTTTTAGAAATTGTTTAGCAATTTCGTTTAACATTTTTTAGTTTATTGATTGATAAATTGTTATTTCCTGTAAGGCGCGTAGTTTTCTGGTGGTTTTATTTTTTATTATCCGAAAATGAATTACAGTTTAAAATAATTGAAATTGAATTATAAATTTTGGACAAAGCACATTTTGAAATTTTACTCCTCATATAAAATATTATATTGAAACATAAAAAATAAATAATAAAATTTTAATTTAGAATTCCGACTTCTGATTATTTATTAATGCAATTTAGCGTTAATATGCTTATACATAATGCATATGTTATAATGTTAATAAAAGACATTTAAGACTAATTCTTATAAAAGACTAATTCTTTTTCAATTCAGATACATAAGCTCCAGATTTCATCGAATCAATGAACGTTTATGTGTATTATATTCTGATCTGTTCGAAAGTAGTACAGATTACAGAAGACAAAACAGATCTATCTTTGTGCATCAGCGGACTTTGTGCATAACAGGAGCTAAGGATCACAATCAATATATATGGATTATAATGTAATAATTATTTAATAGAATTACTGTGTACATACATGCACGCACATGTATATATGCATGGAAAATGTCTCAATCTAACTTTTACATCAACATATTTCAAAAAGTATAAAAAAAAATGTTTTCTGAAAGTGCAAATGCTTCGAGAAGAGCCTAATGTACTCACGTTATTCTTTTCTAGATAGAGATACGATGAGAGACGCAATGAAAAAGATGTTGTGTTTATTTGCGCTTTTTAAAATAAAATTATATGACATTTTACGTAATATGATTTCTCTATAATTATTATACATGTAAAAGTATTAAGTTAAAAATATACATCCCCGGAAATCCCACACCTTACATCGTCCTCTACAAGCACCTCATCCGAATGTGTTCCTGCAATACTTTCCCCGCCTCCCATACTCGTTAACCCCCTCTCTTCTCCACACACACACACACACACACACATTTACCGCCATTTTGAGAGCACTTCCGCCGAATGTCCAGACTCTCTTCTTCTAGGGACTCTACGCACATCGACATGTCTTTTTATACTGCCACAGCAATATCTCATACAGTCACACGTACGTGTTAATTTTCATATAACAAATTCGTAGCGATAAAACGTCTAAGTCTAATTCTAAGAATTCGACGTTTGTTGTTTGCTCATGTAAACTACGTGTCTGGAAACTACTATTTCGCACGTAGAGATTGCGAAGCTTTCATATCAAGCAAATGTTGTCACGACTTGACAGCTGAGTCGCCATGTTACACAAGAAATGATAAATATATATCAATTTTAAAATTTTTCGTTCTCGTCATAGACTCTACTTTCCAGACAAGTATTAGAGCGTATACTTTAATCATAGAAAAGGATTTTTGGAAGAATTGGTAGAAAAAATAGTATTTCTTATACAAAAAATATACATGCTTACATGATAAAACAGGAGGATCCTCTTAAAGCAGAGAATTTGTCTGCTTTACTGTATTTGGAAAAGAAAAGTTAAACATACGAGTCAATAAGTTTTTAGAAAATCTGTCAGGGGACATTCGCAGTGTCATGTGACATTACTTTTTGACAAGTAGCATCTTTCAGCTGATTACTGTCAAATTTTGAGCGGAATTCATCGCGTAGTTTCATTTCTGTAGACGATTAAAACGAACAACCTATGTATTTTTTTAAAATGGAAAAAAACGAGTTTCATGCAGTGATCAAACATCTACATACATATGAAAGGTTTAACGCTGAAAGAAATCAAAGCCGAGTTAAATAATGTTCATAGCACATCTGCACCAGCGTTTGGGACTGTATACAATTGGGTGAATGAATTTAAACATGGTTGTACATCCACATGTGATGCACCTAGTTCGAGATGTCCAACTGAGATTGCTACGCCAGAAATCATCGATAAAGTCCACGATATTGTTTTGATTGATCGACAAGTGAAAGTGCGAGAGCTTGTTGAGGCCACAAGCATATCACATGGCACAGTAATTTCAATTTTGCACGAACAATTGGGTATAAAAAAACTTCATATCGATTATCTTCAGTCGAAGCAAACGATCATTGGCGATTACTACACAACTTTATTGGACCGTTTCAACAACATTTTAAAGAAAAAATGTCTCCATTTGGCGAAGAAGAAAGTGCTCTTCCATCAAGACAATGCACGAGTTCACACATGTCCGGCACCGATGGCCAAATTCAATGAATTCCGCTATTTCCGAATTGCTTCCTCATCCAGCATATTTGTCAGATTTTGCCCTCTGCGACAATTTTCTGTTTCCAAATCTGAAAACCTGAGAAATGATTCGGAGGAAAGAGATTCACCAGAGAAAGCAGCTCATCGCCGAAACAAAGATTTATTTTGAAGGATTGGACAAATCATATTATTCGGACGACTTGAAAGTTGGAGAATAGTTGGATCAAGTGTATCGAGCTGAAAGAAGACTATGTTGAGAAATAAAAATGAATCGAAAAACGAATAAAAAAAAATGTGTTTTACTATGTTTTTCTAAAAACGTATTGACTTGCCCTTGTACGTTTATCAATTTTATTTAATAATAGCTTTTTAAGAAAGGACAAGCGATGACAAAAAAATAGAAGATCTTGACCTTGACAATATCTGTCATGATTATTGAAATTGAGGTTGCCCATTATCTCAAAAGAGGAGGGCCCATAAGGTCCAATTCCGGCTCCCTCCAAATTTTATCCAAACTCACAAAAATCTATATTTAGAGATCAATTACATTCAATTCGAATGATTCTAGCTTAAAGCGATGGAATTGCCATATTTATTCGGAAATCAATATTTTGTATTGAAAAGTAATTTGAACTATTTTAGCATGGCAGAGTTTTCTCAATTGTTTATGCATTTGATACCGACGCTTTTAAGTTAAACTAAACATGCCAATAAATCTCCCAGAAAGGATCAATATTTGTCTTTGTATAAACTATTAGCAAATGAGTGTGTGTGTGCGTACGCGCGCTTGAAGCTATTAAAATATTGTGTACATATTTTGCAATATACATTTCTAAAAAAAATTATATAGTTGTCCAAAAACTCATTTATTTATGGATTTATCGTGCCATAATGTCATTTTGAGATTACAGTTCTCAAATCTCGAATTATCGAATCTCTTCTCTTTTATGGATTTTTCGAGCAATGTATTTATTTTTATCTCATTATTATGGCCCGCGAACATTGAAGCACGATCACGAGGCGAACGCTACGCATTTTGTTTTCATTGAGTACGCTAGCTGATTGCTATCTCACTTCAGCAAGCACTCCAGTACTCGACTCACTTGCGCGCTCCATCACTGTGCACAAACGTCCGGGGTCCGGGCTCTACTTATTATTATTATAGTGTCTGTTGTTTAAACAGTTATTTTCAGAGCTGTCCTCTTAGATATTCTTTACATACACTTTATCATCTATCAGTTCTTTTCAGAACACTTCCTTTTGGCAGAAGCACCAGATCACACAAATATTGTATTATATGCAAAGCTATACAATCGCTTATTGTTATACTTCCCCATGCTAAGCTTTAAATCTTTATCAATAACGGATTAATAATTCAAGGAGCTCGATGTTGCAAAAGGTATTTGAATGGTAACGTTTTCAAAGATGATGATGCCAATCAAATAAAATAAATATCGAGTACAACTATTTTTACTGGAACCGAGATATTCAATTCGTTGAATAATCTCCGAGTATTAGCGAAAGAACGATAATTGAATTTTGACTCTCTTGGAATCTTAAGTGATGTTAATTATCATCGACAGATTATCCAGAATATCTACGAGAGATTTTAATAATCTTTTCATTTACGTTAGTGATAAAATCCATAGTACATCTATAAAAAGTGCACGTACTTGTCTTGTTCTATTACTTATTAAATTGAGAACAAGAATGTCTCATTCAATTCTGTCAACACTTTTCGGGATACAGAGACGTACAATTGGTAAAATAATAGACTCTGCTAGAAAAGCAGATGGAAGATTTTGTCACCAATCATCTTGGTTTGAATCATATCACGAAAGAAGATTTCATAGGATTACACATTAGGGATATGGCTAAAGCTCTATTTGTGGAAGGTAAAGACATATACTTGTAGCAGATGGAACATACATATAGAAAAGTAGTTATTCTTTCCAAAGGCATTCTTTTTCTATTAACAAAGGCAGGTCTCTGGTCAAGCCTATGATGGTAGTGCTATTGAATATATTTTGGATGTCTTTGGTCCCTACTTTGCTGACGGGAAAAATAATGATGCCAATATATTAAACAGTCTGATGAAAGAGAGAAGTTCTTTATTTTTAGGATGGTTATGATCAGAAGACGTTATGGTTGTAGACCGAGAATTCCGTGATTCAATAACTTTGGAAGAACATGGGTTGATACTGAAAATGTCTCATTTTTTTGAAGCAGGAAGGCAACATGATGCTATAAGTGCGAATGAATCCAGATTCGTGTCCAAAATTCGTTGGATTGTCGAATCCGTAAATTTTTAAATTAAAACATGGAAAATGCTGGCCAATGTTTTTCCTAACACTCAAATACCATACATCGGAGACTACATAATTGTATCCGCACTGTGTAATGCTTATCACCTCGAGTTCAAGTAACATCATCACATACTCGCTTTGTCTAAAAAAAACCCATTGATGATCTCCAAAAGATTGTAGAAAATGAAAGGTGGTTCAGAAAGATCACCATTTGAGAGAAAATACAGGCAAGTCTCCATTAGAGACTTTGACACTCCAAGATCTTCACAGAATAATGATTGGGATTTACCAGATAAAGCAAGCGGTGCGGCATCTTATACACGAAACATATGGCGGAAGATAGTGATTACGTGTTTTACGTGCACAAACAGGAAGCAAACATTTTAAAAGTTAAGTTGCAATCTCAATATGCTTCATCCAAGCAATACCAATTTTTTTGGATTCGGTATGAGAAGAATGGCTTTGATCCTATCAAAGATTGGTATTGTCAATCCAAAGCGGGAGCACGGACTATAGAATACTGTGCACATTGCATCTGGTTTTGTGGTATCTAGATACTATAAATATATGGAAAATACATCTCAATATTACAGTGATGCTCATCCAGAAATGGATGCAGCTTTTTGGTCCGAAACAGATGAATCGGAAGATGAGGAATAAAACATAAAAATACATTTAAAATTCAAAATATTGATTTCCTAATAAATATAGCAATTAAAACTAGAATTGAATCTAATTGACCTCAAAATATAGATTTTCGTGAGTTTGACAAAATTTGGAGGAAGCCAAAATTGGTTCTTATAGGTCCTCCTTCATTTTATAAAAAATACGTAGGCACAATAAATAATTTTGTTAAACAAACAAGTATATGCTTTCTTTACACCTGACTCATATCATTATTCTAAGTCATTATTCATAAAAGTATTAGGATATTACGACTATCAAAAAATTAATGGTTTATGAGATATTTAATGTGTCATGTCAATTATATGTGCCAAAAAAATTGTACCTAAAATATCTCGTAAATTATTGATGGATGTATGCAGTGACTAATCTGTCCCCTTCATAGGAGGGGGGCGGAAAGAACCAGACATCCGATCCCAGTCGATCGGCTCGGGATTCGGTTAAAATGGGAGGGGCGGGAGTTGATTCAAAGGAGAAAGGAGTGGGAATCCTTCTTCGTGAGGAGGAGGAGGGAATCATTCTTCGAGAGGAGGAGGGGGAGGGAATTGTTCCTTGAGAGGAGGAGGGGAATAACCGAGGATTTCTTGGATAGCGGGGTCGATAACAGGAAGAGAAGTGAGATCCAACGGTTGTGTTGGTGATTAGGAGATTTCGAAGAATTGTTCGCCAGTCGATTGTGGTGGCGCGATTGTGGGTGACCCTGGAGAATGGTTCCGCCTACTCTTCTTATAGGGGGTTCGTCCGCGTTTCCTGATGGTACGCACTACGAACCGAAGGGTTAAATTTGACGTGTATTTATTTGAAACGCGTGTGTATTCATGCACAATGAATGTGTTTTTTCATGCGGGGAAACGCGGGGGTGGACTGGAAATAGTTGCGACTTATTATTATCTGGCCCAAGATATCAGGTATGTTCTAGGCGAGTGGCCAAGGAGATCCGTCGTCAGAAGGGCGAAGAGCGTCCGAAGGGCAGTCGCCGTGGCGTATGGCTAGTAGTTCCAGTTGCAATTTGGTTATAAATTCGCACTCGGATGGGATCGCGAACTGGTGTGATTAGCGCGGGTTCCAATAATTTTCGGACTGCCCGAGACAATGAGTTAACTGTGCGCGAATTTCACTGACGTGGACCGGGTAATTCAAAATTTCGTACTGACGCTCTGCGCTTCCGCGGGACCTCTATTTATATCCCAAAAAAAGGGCGTTATGCCTTTTGTCTAGGATGCAAAAATTAGTTGCAATCACGCGAGATTTACGATTTTTATAGCGTCTTATCGTTGTTGATCTAGAGTACATCTTTAGAATAGTTTCGAGAAGAAAAGAAGTGATTTACGAAGTGATTTTCCTTAAAGAGCCAAGATTGTTCCGAGACGGATGACGAATTCTGTTATTCTCGCGGAAAATACGACTAGGTAAACAACTGGTTACCGTGCATAAATAGGTTTGCGTGCAGGGCTACCACTGTCAGTTGCGAGTCTGATTTTAGATAACGCTCCCTTGGAAAGTTATCCTATGCGTTTTACGATTTTTTAAGTGCGACGTGGCGCCTGTTTTTCTAAAATGAAATTGTTAGTCAGTGGATGACAAAGCCTAAATTTTTTCTATTGCGTGACTTCGATGCATTTATAATATCTTTTGCAATCTTGTCTCTTTTCGAGCCTACATTAAGGTTGTTATTCCTTCCAGGTTGATTGGCATTTACGAGTTTTCGCGGAGCCTATCCGGTCTCTCCTTTCAATTCTGTCAAACCGTTATCAGAAAGCTCCGCTCGAGTCTCGCGGACGCCAACATAGTCGCGACGTGGAGCCGAAGAAAAAAAATCGTGGCGTTTGTAGGACGTAACAGTATTGTAAATTATATTTCAATATAAAAAATAGCACTAAGTAATTACTTTAAAAATAACATTAAGTAATTACTTTTAATAATTAAAAAAATGCCAAATTATTGTACGAGGTCTGTCCCAAAAGTATCCGACTTACCTCCATTTTTCGGCGCTTGGCTTATTCTTCGTCATCCGGTTGGTGGCATCCTTCGAAGTAGTCCCCATTTGATTGAACAACACGCTCATATCGATGCTTCCACTTCCCAAAGCAGTCTTGAAAGTCAGTTATTGGAATCGCCTTTAGTGCATTCGTCGCATTGGTTTCAACAATCTTCTTGTCGTCGAATCGGTGTTCTTTAAGCGGCATTTTCAATCGAGGAAATAGCCAAAAGTCGCAGGGAGCTACGTCGGGACTGTACGGAGGCTGGCGAAGCTGTACAACACTGTGTTTTGATAAATACTGCTGCACAAGGTTTGATGCATGCGCTGGAGCATTGTCGTTGCTCAACTTTTTCGGTCATTTTTAGCTACTTAAAAATCTGACGAACGTGAAAAAGACACTGTAAACAAATACACACTGCGTATGAACTATACGTCCTACTAGTGTCGGCGACCAACCGATAAGTTCGTAAGGTCCTACTGTTGACGTGCCTGCCCGGTAGAGGTCGCTAGAACACTTTGGCGCGAAGATATAAATGCAGGTCGGATACTTTTGGGACAGACCTCGTATATCTGGATGCTTTAACTGCATTAAAAACGGTCCTTACTGCATTACTAACAACTTTATTAATAACTTTACTAACTTTATTAACTTCCATCCTTGCTGCATTATGTCTCATTGATTGCATTTCAAAATTTATTGTTGACGCTGAAAAACAATAAGCTTATTCTTTTTAGAATTTTTGCACGGTTCAACTATTTACTTTTTTCATATAATGCGAAGAGAAAAAGAAGAAAGGTAAACCGAGATACAAAAAATGTGAAAAGTTCGATTAAGAACAATAAGCCTTAGTTCATGTATGTACTATAGATTTTTAATAGTAGTAGTGAATTTTAGGACATAGTATATATATTACATACATTGCATCATATGTATGTATTGAATCTTTGACAAAGATATATTTCTCAATTTTTTAGGAAATACACATACATCGATCATTACTTTTATGATATTCCTATAGGACGAGTGATCTTCATTCGGAGCGAGGAAATCCCGCATGGACGAACATGGAGAGGACAAATAAATTGCGAGCAGAGGGCAGAATAGAGTTGACCGGTTGAGTTTGGACAGCGAGTTTTTCTTGTTACAACGCGAAAGGAGATAATATTTCGAAAATTATACATGCGATCAATCCTACATAGTGGGGGCTCGTTCGGAATACGATGTATCGACCCTCTTGTGGTTTTCGAATGTGTAAAAGAGAGCAGATATAAGACGAAGATGCCAAGACGAAGACGTTAAGATGAAGACGTCAAGACGAAGACACTAAGACGAAGACGCCGAGACGAAGACGTCAAGACGAAAGCGTTAAGACGAAGACACTAAGACGAGAATATTAAGACAAGAAAGTAAAGACGGAAATGTTGAGACATAAGAGCCGAAATACCTTAATCAACGAGTGTTGTGAAATTCGGAGATTTACAACGAACTGCACAAGATGACGGACAAAATGGCGAGCACGAATCAAGAAATCGCCACCATGTCTATAGACGAGTTAAAGCGGAAATTCGAACAATTGGGACTCGACATCGAGGGAAGTAAAGCAATGCTAAAGGAGAGACTACGAGAGATATTGACGAAGGAAGCTGAAGAGAATGATAATGACGACGAAGAAAGTGAGAGAGACAAAGATATTAGTGTCGACGCATTAACTATAGCTAAATTGAAAGCGCGCCTACGGAATTTGGGCTTTAAAGTGAATGGCTATAAAAAGACGTTGCAAATGCGGCTTAAGGAAGTTCTCAATAAAAATGACAGTGAGGATAGCCGAGGACGAGAACGATGACGCAGAAGAAGAGAGCGCAAAAAAGCAAGTCGTACGACATGACACGGGTGGCGCGCGGATAAATCGGACGATGCAGTCCCGATTCACCAGAACATCATCGACAACTAATATTTACATTCAAAGACACGTTGAAGACGCGCTCGAACAGTGGAGACAACGGTGAAAGTGTAAGGTAATGGTTCGAGAACTTCTGAGATATGTAATTGAACTGAGGTGCAAAAAATAATTTACGCCAAACGACTCCTGCGAGAATCCGCGAAAATATTTGTCAGCTTCGAGGTTAAGGGGGTATAACACCTTTGCGGCTTCAAAAAATAAAAAAAGGCCAAAGATGATGAGGACCTTAATTTGGAAGGACAATTGTACGGGCCAGGCATTGCCGATTAAGGTAATAAGCTAATAATTGCAAGATTTCTCGTACCAAAACTTAAAACGCGTTTTCTGAAAAACACTATTTTTCAAGCTGGTGTGCATCACAACGCCCACAATTTTTATCCGATTGACAAAAATCTAATATCTTTATACTCAGCATGGGTGTCTTTATGGTACTACCTAGCCTTTTAAAAAGAATCACTAGATTTTTTTTGGCAATCGATTTTATGTCAGATTTTTAGGCGAAAATTCGATTTTTTTTTCAAAGTCGTGCCATTTTCTCAAAAATTGATATTTTTTAAAATCCACCGGTACTACCTTAGCCAAACTATCACAGATTAAGAATCAATTTGTATTTTTGCTTTAGGTCACTTCAGTCAGCCACAATCGTACACCAGCAAGACATACGCGATGCTAGCGGCCTCTTTTGACGGCGTTTATTTTATAAACCATGATGATTTTTCAAAAACAAAAAATATGTTCAGTGTCTTTAATATGTAAATAAAAAAGCCCAAAGACCCGATTTTGAATTACGCACTTCTTTGTATGTAAAAAAAAATCTTGAAAATGAGGTCGATTTTGGCCGTAAAAGGTGTTATACCCCTTTAAGGTAACTAGCTATAAAAAAGTTCAAGAAAAGCCTTACAGACGAATTTTCCAGGACGCTTAATAACAATGTTTACCAAAAGCTCATACGATCCGAGAAGAAACAGAATGAGACGTTCCAAGTATATGTACCGGATATTGGAAATAGTCAGCCATGCAGATATCGAGTTTGATGCCTAGATGCAGTACATGATAAACGGTATATCAGACGACAAAACAAGTAAATCAATTCTATATGGCGCATCGACAATAAAAGAGTTGAGGCAAAGGCTACGGTACTACGAAACACAACAGAAGGACAAACCAAAAACGACAGTTGAATAATACACCTAAGCAAGCTAATCTAACACCGACAAGTGAAAACCCGAAGAGATGCTTCAACTGCGGAAATAAGAATAATCTGAGCGCAAGTTGTCCCGACAAAATAAAAGAAATGAAGTGTTTCAAGTGCAGGAATTTCGATCACTGTCGACTAAGTGTACGAACGCCGATAAAGACAAAACCGTTGAAGGCGCGAAAACTGCTCGGGTAGACATGATTAAATCGAATAATAAAATATATAAAACAATTACGGTTCGCGACAAGAATGTGACGGCGATTATCGACTCAGGAAGTGACTTACATTTGATTCGCCTTAGTTTATACAAACGATTAGTCGCATCGGAGTTAGAGAAAATCTCAGTTCCATTTGACGGTGTCAGATCGACGAACAATCGCACATTGGGTCGGTTCAAAACAGATGTGACTATCGACGGATTGACTTTTGCATTCACTTTTGACATAGTTTCTGACGATCTCATTAGTCACGATCTCATAATTGGTGATGAGCTATCAGATCATGTTGAAGTCAAGTTAAAGAAAAGGCAGTTGACGCTTACCAAAATAGATGAGAGAGTGATGGATAACGAAATAAAAATCAGTCCGAGATCGAATCCGTAAACATCTGGAAAGAAGTATTGAAAATAGATGTTCCCAAGGAAGACGAGAAGGAGAAAGCAGATGAAGTATTAGTCGAGCATGTGACAAATCCAGAAGTTAAAGAAGAGTTACGTGAACTAATCAAAAGCTATCAATCGATAGCTAACAAGAGTACAGGAATCAAAATGCATATTGCCCTGACGGACAACATCCCTGTTCATCAAAGTCCAAAACGACTATCAACTGAACAGAAGGACATAATCAATGAAATTATAGATGGTTGAGAAGGTATCGCGAGACTAAGCACATCAGATTATGCTAGTCCGATCGTTTTAGTGACAAAGAAGAACGGAGAGCCTAGATTATGTGTGGACTATCGCAGGTTGAACCAAAAGATTCTCAGGGATAGATTTCCCTTGCCATTAATCGAGGATCTGCTGGATAAACTTCAAGACGCAGTAGTATTCAGTACCCTTGATGTGCGTAATGATTTCTTCTATGTACCTATCGAGGAGGAGAGCATCAAATACACGTCGTTTATATTATTTGTGCTGTAGTATCCGACGAGCAATTCAAATTTCTCAGAGTCCCATTCGGCCTATCGAATTCCCCAGCAGTTTTTCAGAGACACATCAGAGCGGTATTCAGACAGTTGATCATAGACGGGATAGTCTACTTGGACGACTTAATAATTCCTGCAAAAGAAGAAAATCTAAAAAAGCTAAGAAAAGTATTGGTGACAGCCATGAAGCACGGCCTCGAGATGAATTGGAAGAGGTGAATTGTAAGTTACTAGTCAGGCAAGTTGAATTCCTACGATTTAAGATCGCAGCAGAACAGATATAACCTTCTGACAAGAAAATTCAAGCAGTGGCGTGAACAATTTCCCAAACCCACGACGACAAAGCAACTGCAAAGTTTCTTGAGACTCACCAGTTACTTTTGCAAGTTTGTATCACGATTTGCCCTGAAGGTCTTTGACACATTTGTTGAAAGGAAACAACAAATTCAAGTTTGAGCATGCTCAACAAATGGCATTAAAGCAGTTAAAACGTGCTCTAATAGAGAAACTCATGTTGAATTTGTACTGTGTTGGAGTAGAAACGGAGCTCCACACAAATGCTTGTATGAAAGGATTAGGAGCCATTCCAATACAAAGAAATTCTGAAGATGGATTATTGCACTCAATTTATTACGCTAGCTAGAAGACGACAACAGTGGAAAGAAAATATACCAGCTACGAGATGGAGATACTCGCTGTTATAAAAGCTCTGAAAAAGTTTCGAATTTATTTACTCGCCATTTAAGATCGTGATAGATTGCAAAACCTTCGCAATGACGATGAAGAAGAAAGATACCTGTCTACGTGTAGCCCGCTGAGTACTCCTAATTGAAGAATTTCAATATACCATCGAACATCGATCCTGATCATCGATGCCTTAAGCAGGAACCCAATAGAGATATTATATACAAACAGAGGATAGGATGGTTTAGCAGAGAAGATATATTTGACTCAATAAGAAGACTCGGAAATTAAGAAATTGTGAAGTCTATAGCGGATGAAAACAACAAGGATTTGTCACTGTTGGCTCAAGGCATTTTGTATCGCACTAAAGACGGAGTTGAACAGTTGGTAGTATCTAAAAGCATGCAGAGTCAAGTAATTCAACAAGCACATGAAAAGGGCCACTTTAGGTTAAAAAAGACAGAATACATCATCGCCCAAGTATTTTGGTTCCCTCGCATGCAGTCTAGGATACAAAAATGCATCAACAATTGCATCAAATGTATACTTGCCGAGAAGAAGCAAGGAAAAGCCGAAGGAATGTTACGTCCAATTGACAAAGGAGAAACCCCTCTACATACTTATCACGTCGACCACCTAGGCCCCATGCCATCAACGAAGAAAAATTACAAACACATATTCGCTATGGTCCGATGCCTTAATAAATTTAACTGGGTTGTACCTAACCCGGCCGACAACTACAGAAAAAGTTCTAACACGACTAAGACAGTCTGTGATTTTTGGAAATCCAGTAAGAATTATTAGTGACCGAGGAATGGCATTCACGTTTGCAGCATTCAAAACTTACTGTGAAGAAGAAAGAATAGAACATACATTAATCACTATGAGGATGCCTGAGAAAATGTCAGATTGAACAAATCGCACCATCATTCCGATTCTAACTAAATTGTCCATGTCGAAATCTCTCGAATGATACACGTTGATGCGATGCAGCAATACATCAATTCATCATACAGCCAGAGTACTAAGAGAACACCCTTCGAATTGAAGATTGGCAAGCCTATGACACTCAAAACAAATATTCAGCTGTAAAAACTAATGGAAACAAAAAGCATCACATCATTCGAGGAACAGCATGAGAAGCTTAGAGATGAAGTCAAGCAGAACCTATTTAAAATTCAGTAGGAGAACAGAAAGATCTTTAATAAGAAGAGAAAGGAAGTAAGATTCTATTGGATTGACCTGGTAGCGATCAAGCAAACGTAGCTAGGTTCAAGGTTCATGTCATTCCTTGGACTTTACGAGATAACGAAGTCGTTGAAGAACCACCGATATATCGTGCGGAAAATAAGAGATCATGAGAAACTAATACGAGCACAGGAGTACAGACTATATAAAATTCTGGGCCTGACGAATCGGAGACCGATAAGGACGAACCACCTGATGATGACAAACACCCATGACTCAGGAAGAATAATGGTATCGAAGGCAATACCAATTGTAGGATGGCCAATTGTAGTATAAGACGGATAATTCTCATGCGGAATGAGGAGATCCCGCACGGGCGAACGTGGAGAGGACGGGTAGATCGCGAGCGGAGGGCAGAATAGAGTTGACCGACATTGAGTTTGGACAGTTTTTTTTTTTATTATAAAGCGAAAGAAGATAGTATTTCGAAAATTACACGCGCGATCAATCCTACACTACTATAAATTCCGAGTAAGCTGTATTTTAATTCTAATTTTCCTCCCGTTTGCGCTGAGTAAATAAGGTTCCGTATTGATGAAAAAGATGTTATATTTATTTGCGCTTTTTAAAATGGAATTATATGACATTTTACGTAATGTGATTTCTTTATAATCATTCTGCATTTTGCATGTAAAAGTATTAAGTTAGAAATATAAAAAAAGAATAATTTACGAGACATTATAGGTACATTTTTGACACATATAATTGACATAACACATGATTAAATATCTCATAAACCATTAATTTTTTGATAATCGTAATATCTTAATATTTTTATGCATAGAATAATGACATCAGTCAGATGTAAAGAAAACATATACTTAATATTCTTGAGACTTCCACGGGTGCTTTCTATATAATTGTTGTGTGTTTCGCGGGTTTTCTCCGTGTCTAGATCCATTCTTGGAATGCCAACATTTCGTGAGCCTTGCAGTCTACTTCATCAGGGCGAAAAGTAGCCTGATATTGCTCCTCGCCCTGATGAAGTGGACTGCAAGGCTCACGAAACGTTGGCATTCCAAGAATGGATCTAGACACGGAGAAAACCCGCGAAACACAAAACATATACTTGTTTGGTTAACGAAATAATTCATTGTACTTGCGTATTTTTTTGGTAAAACTTTAGTAAATGAGCGACCTTTTACCAATTTCGATAATCTTGACATATATTGTCAAAGTCATGACTCTAAGTAACCTCCTACAGATTTTTTAATCGTCGCTTGTCCTTCTTTAAAAAGCTGTTATCAAATAAAGTTGATAATATATATGTATGTTTAACTTTTCGTTTATTTTCCAAATGGAATAAAGCAGACGAATTCTCTGCTTTTAATCATAAATTTTTTCTTTTAAAATACATATTCCTTGCTTTACAATACCAATTTTGTATCTTAAAGACACAAATATTCTGTTTTCAAAACAAAAATAATATAAGAAAAAAGTTAGAATATGATAAAATAAAAAAAAATAAAATAAATAATTTCAACAAATTATTCAACGAATTTTGCAGAGTATCAATAAGTACGATCATGTATTCATAATTTAGAAAAGTGTTTCGCAGGGGGAGGATGGTCCCTTAAGAAGGAAGTAAATCCTAGAGAGAGAGAGAGAGAGAGAGAGAGAGAGAGAGAGAGAGAGAGAGAGAGAGAGAGAAAGAAAGAGAGAGAGAGAGAGTGTGTGCGCGCGCGCGCGCGCGTGTGTATGTGTCATCTGTATTACACATGATTTTTATATAACAGTTACCTCTTTCTCTATTACTCATTCGAAAATCGTTCTCCAGGATTAAAGAATAAGCATTAATACATGTCTGCGAAATAGAGTCATATTGAGAACAACAAAAAGTTTTGAAATTGAGATTTTCTTTATTATTACTTAGTCCAATATGGCTCCTTCAGAGCTGTTATATCGTAACAACAATTGCTTCATATAAAATACAATGTGAAATAATAGTCTACAGACTAATAGTTTGCACTACGAAGAACTCAGTCAGAAATGATAATGAAATCGACATCAGATCGATATCAATTTGATGCTTTCGACGTCGAATCGATATCTATTCGATCTCGATTAAATTATCATTTCTAACTGGGAAGCAATGTGGATTTCTTAAAATTAAACTTAGACATTCAATTAGAACGTTATTATTATAAAAATATGAAAATTTACATGTATCTACATGTGTGTGAAATATTGATTTAGTAATATGTAATGATGTATCGATGACATGTAAATCTGTAAGTGCTATTTACAATATGAATATTCGTCTTTACGATCCTCTTAAAACTGTACGATGGAAAAAAATTTAAATTTGAATGGTGTTATAATCGATTAAATGTAGAGACAGAGAATTAAGGATGTTTCATACAAATTTTCAAAATGATAATGAAATTGTACAAAATTTACAGATTATTTTAAATTACGTTTAAAAATAATGCAACAAAGGTAACGGTTTACTATCTGGATAATAAGTTTTAATAAATAGTAGTATTTTTTAAATTTTTGTTCTAATAAAAGTACATGGAAATGCATTGTATATTATAGAATATATGATAAATATCTCAATTTTTTAATATAAGTACATTATGTATTCAGGATTATAGAGTTACATTAATTAGTTATGCATGAAAGTTGTCCTAGTTGTCCTAAATAAACAAAATACTTATTTGTTCAATATCTTTGTAAGTAATTAGTAAATCGCAATAGAACTTTACATAAATTATTTTATGTGAATATTTAAAGTATTTATAAGAGAAAAATGTAAATTTTTTTATCATTAAAAAAATTTTAACATTTAACAATGAAAATAATAAGAAATAAAAATTAAAATAAATACAAAAATTTGTTAGTAAACAAGAATATAATCTTATTCACACAACTTTAATATGTACATATTTTATTTGAAATGTAAATATTAAACATATGTCCAAATCCAATTTTCTTTGTAGGGACTGTACATCTAATACATCCTTAAATTATCAACCTAATATCTTTTAGGTATTTGCACTTAAAAAAGAAATAATGTAACAAATAATATGTTCAAAAAGTATTTAAAAAAGTATGTCCCATTATAAATCGTTTCTTTTATCTGAAATATACTTTTCCGTATTGTTTCGAGATAATTTGATGCAACAGTTAAAATGAGACATTTTATGTACATATATGTACAAGGATAATTAGTTTCAATTATGTGAAATAATCACACATTAATTAGTTATGCATGAACTAGTTGTAAATAAACAAAATACTTATTATACTAGCCGCAAGTTATAACACTATAGTTTATAAGTTTATATCGAATTCTACGTTAAAAATATATTTTGCTTACAAGGAAAGGTTCCGAAACCGATTTGATTTTCCACGAGATATGTTGTTAAACACAAAAATCTAAGAGATACGTATTTTTTTATATGTGCGCTAACTCATTAAGAGTTTAAAAGGTGAGATACCCCTTTAAAAAGAACGGTATTTTTCTTTCAAGGCGAATATCGTCGGAAATATGGTATGTGCATTATCTTATATGATTCCTCCAAAAGGATCGGAACAAAGAAAGGTCATTAGAAATCTTCAATGATTGAATGTGAAGAAAGTATCGTTGTGCACATCAAAGTACGATTAAAATTTTTATTTTATTTAAAATATAATGTCATGATATTGACATTTTAGATTGCCGGAGATATATAATATTATTCAGAAACGGATTGAAATGAATTTGACAATTCAGCCATATATTATAATTGTTGTCGGACCTACTTTGATTGAAATATCATCATTTTTTTTATCTCATTAGATAAGATCCTGTACAAAGTATCATCAGCATTTGAAACAATCGATACTTGCAAGATCTTCCATGTGCTAAATGTTGCATATCCTGTGGCAAGTGATCATATATGGCTATTGATTCAGCGTGAGTTATATTACTTTACGACAAAAAATGATAAAAATCAATCATGTATTTTAGAGATAATAAGTGCATTACGAAATATTTGTTAAATAAAGTTTATTAAACAGACTTATAGGAATCTATATTATATATCTATATTATATATTGCAGTAGTATTGGGATTTTTATTGCTGAATAACAAAACAAAATACAGAGCTTGGTTTTCGGCGCGTGCGAACAATAATAAAGAAACAAAAGGTAAGGTTAGTACGAGAAGGGTGCTCACGCCATCTGTCTGGTAACAGATATAATAAAAACAAGAACACGTGATATATATATAGTGGGACTAACGGCATACAATCAACACCCCCTCTTGACGTAGTCTCACTCGATAAAAAGAAGATTACAGCAATGGAGCAGCTTTGCATGGGGTAGAGGCTTCGTTAGCATGTCCGCTGGGTTCTCTGTGCCCGCAATATGTTTAACTTCTACATTGTTGTCTCCAACAGTCTGTCGTAGAAAATTAAAGCGAACATTGACGTGCTTGGTTTTCTTCTTTATTTCCTCGGATTTTGACAGCTTAACAGCCGCTTCATTGTCGCAATAGATTATTATTGGTTTCTCAGAAGACGTTATGAGTTCTTCCAAGAGATCTTTAATCCATATGGCTTGTTTCGATGCTTCATAAGCAGCCTGCAGTTCAGCAACAGTTGTGGAGTCAGCGACAATCGTGCTCTTCCGTGATTCCCAGGATATTGGTCCACCGTTTAATACGAACACATAAGTCCATAAGTACTTTTAGCAGTGTCCGGACATCCTGCATAGTCTGAATCACAATATCCAACAACTTCGTTTTTACCTTCACCAAACTGAATTCCTACTGACATTGTGCCTTTTAAGTAACGGAAAATTCTTTTCACTTCCTTCACGTTATACGGTGTTGGTGCTTCAACAGCGCGAGCAGCATGATTAACCTGAAACGAGATATCTGGTCTCGTATGCGTCGCTGCATATAGTAAACATCCAATAGCCTGTCGATAAGGGAATGGAACTCCAAATGTTTCATCGTCCGTTAGTTGATGTTTCCTAATTTGAACTTCTACCGGAGTATGGGCTTTGTTACAATTTTCCATTCCAAAACGAGCGAGCATATTACGAATATATCCCTGTTGATTTACGCGAATACGTCCTGATCTTCGGTCAACATTTAGTTCCAAACCTAGGAAACAGGTTGGCTCTTCGATCTTTATCTCGAACGCAGCCTTCATGAAATCTAGCAATTCAGTCACAACGTTTTCTGGTTGTCCAGCAACGAGGATGTCGTCTACATATATTGCCAACAACAAACGCCCCTTCTGACCATTTCCATAATATATGCAAGGATCAGCTATAGAACGAATCAAACCGAAGGTTGTGACAAGCTTATTAAATTTCTTGTTCCAATTCCGAGGTGACTGCTTCAGACCATAGAGCGATTTTTTTAATTTCCAAACTTTTCCATCATCAATGTCTACTGCATCAGGAGGTCGCACATAAATTTCTTCCTCGATGTCTCCGTAGAGAAATGCCGACTTGACATCGCATTGCTTGATCACCAGCTTCTCATGAGCTGCAATAGCTAACAAAATTCTAATTGAATCCATACGAACTACAGGTGCGAATGTCTCGGTAAAATCAATCCCGCGTTTTTGACTGTATCCACGGCAAACAATTCTAGCCTTTAGCTTGTTGATTTCACCATTTGGATATCGTTTGATCTTCAATACCCAGCCTGTGTCAATAACATTCCCGATGGTAAGACACATGTCTCAACCACATCATTTTTCGCGAAGGAATCGAGTTCATCTTGCATAGTCATTTGCCATCCGGTGGAGTCCTTACCCTCAAGAGCCTCTCTTGCTGTCTTGGGTTCTTCCATGTTTAACGCCATCAGGACTTCATGCCCTCCTTGTTGCTCTTCGTCAAGAACATCCTCACTGATGATGCTACGACTTCGGAGCTTCATGGTTAAAGGTCCACTGGGTTTGCGTTCATTTGTTGACTTCGGATGAGTAGATACTTTAACGATCTCATCTACAATCTTAGTAGAATCATTTTCTTTGACTTCATAAGTTTCGTCATTGGATAATGATTTTATCTCGTCTTCTACATAGAAAGAATTTTGCTTTCCTTCATTGAATTTTACATCACGTGCGATGCGAACATCTTGAAGATCCTGAAAGTAAACTCGATACAGCTTCGTACTCGGTCCGTAACCTATCAGCTGACCTTTTCGAGCTTTCTTGTCGAACTTATTTCGCTTCGGTTTTGGGATGTGCACAAAAACATCACAACCGAATGCACGCAGATGTTCAATGGACGGCTCCTTCCCATGCCAGAGTTCATACGATGTCTTCTTTAGATCACGAGTGGCGACGAGATTGGACAGATAACAAGCAGTCGAGACACACTCGGCCCACATAAACTTTGGCAAGTTTGCATCTGCAAGTAGAGATCGAGCCTTTTCTGTAAGAGATCGAATGGCACGTTCGGCCATACCGTTCGACTGTGGTGTATACTCAACACTCATCTCATGCTTGATTTTATATTCTTTCAGAAGATCTTGAAATGATGTACCAATGAATTCAGTGCCTTGATCAGTCCGCAAAATTTCAATTGGATGACCCGTCTCTTCCTTGACTTCCTGAATCACTTTCTTGAATTCTTCGACAAGTTCCTTCTTTTTCAGCATGGCAACTTTCTTGTATCCTGAGCTCTCGTCAACAAAAACAGCAAAATATTTGCAACCACCTGCCGATTCAATTGAAACCTTTCCACTAAGGTCGCAGTGAATTTTTGCACCTGGTTTGAAATCCTTATTAACGATTTCCTTGTATGGTCCTTTGGTCATTTTTCCAAAAATACAGGCTTCGCAGAAGAAATCTTCTTTTCCAGTTGCACAATATCCTTTAGATTCTAATAGAGCTTTGACCTTGTTTTTTCCTGCATGTCCAAGTCGACGGTGCCAGGTTTCCCATGATGCGGAGATCTCCTTCTGAGCCGTGCAAACCTTAGCTGGTTTCTCGACTTTGATCAGCATTCGATACGTCGAGTGTCCTTTTTTAATACCACGGACAATCACCTCGCCTTTTGAATTCTTTACAACAACCTCTGACTTACTAAAAAGTGCTTCGTAACCAAGGTCGGTCGTGGCTACAATAGAGAAAAGATTGAATGATCCAAAATCAGGAACTAACCTTACATCCTTGAGACATCTCGGTACCCACTCTTTACCGTTATGGACTGTTACATTTATTTTGCCAATAGCCGTCGCCATTAGAATCCTGCCATCCCCTATTTTCATTTCTTCCGGAGGATTCAATGCCTTTGATTCTACAAACCAATCACTATTACGAGTAATATGGCTGTACGCACCTGAATCACCGATCCACTCATCAATATCTCCTAATTGTTGTTTTGCTGGCATTGCCACACGATTGCTAGACGAACGTCCTTCTGAGCTCGTGTCTTTCTTCTCGGATGGGCAGTCACGAGCAAAATGTCCAAAACCTTTGCAGTTGTGACATTGTAGCTTCTTTCGGTCCTTTTTCCAGCCTGCTTTCTTCTTATCTTTGAAAACTTCTCGGTCTTTCTGATCTTTCTGACCAGATAACGCTACACCATGATTTCCGGATGACGTCACGTTAACGTCACGTTCGACATCTAACAATTTTGCTTGTAATTGTTCCACCGTAATGTCCTTCGTAGGACAAATCCGCCATACTTGCTTGAAGTTATCAAATTTTTGCGGTAGACCACGAACAATTTTTGTAATAATCATTTCCTTTTCGATGTTTAATTTTTGCGCCTTGAGCTTATTTTCAATGAGCATAAGCCCTGAAATATACGACGTCACAGTCATATCGTTTTTCCAGTGATAGTCGTTGTATGCTTCCAATGCAGCTAGCTTCGTCGTGTTTGAAACCTCATCATAATGTCCCACGAGAGTCTTCCACATATCAGCGGATGATTTACAGGCGACCACCAAATTAAAATGTGCATCATCGAGAGATTTACTTAACAAAGACCTCGCCAAGGCGTCCTTCTTTTTCCAATCAGCCAGTGTGGCATCTGTTGGTTGCTCTCTCGATCCATCAGCCACATCAAACACATCGTTTGCTTCGAGATGAGCCTGAATTTCAAAACGCCAACGAACGTAACTGCTTGAGTTCAGTTGCGTAACAGACTTCAAGTTTATTTCCATCCTTGCAGATTCAAGCGATGTTACTTGGACCTCTGTCTTCCTTGCACACACTATCACTCTCCTTTTTTCTATTTATTATTATAGCCGTTCACACTCCTGGGCTCATAACCTATTGGGATTTTTATTGCTGAATAACAAAACAAAATACAGAGCTTGGTTTTCGGCGCGTGCGAACAATAATAAAGAAACAAAAGGTAAGGTTAGTACGAGAAGGATGCTCACGCCATCTGTCTGGTAACAGATATAATAAAAACAAGAACACATGATATATATATAGTGGGACTAACGGCATACAATCAACAAGTAGTCATATAGTAGAATTAACTAATAAGTAATATTTCATATGTATAATTTAGTTTTTGGTGACAATTTGATTTTATAATTATTATTATTATTAACAATATATAATATACCTGCATATATATATATTTTTAATTCTAAATATAAAAATTTATAAGTGTTTTTATGATATTATTAATTACTGATAATATTCTTGAGACTTTCACGGGTGTTTTCTATATAAAGATTATGCGTTTCGCGGGTTTCCTCCGTGTCCAGATCCATTCTTGGAATGCCAACGTTTCGTGAACTTTGCAGTCCACTTCATCAGGGCGAGGAGCAGTCTGATACTGAGCTATTTCTCCGGAACTGTTTCTTCATTCCTTTTTTATATTACGCTACTTGTTGGAGTGATAAGGAGAAAAAAGAGAATTGTGAGGGTGGGGAAGGTGGGGGAATCGGTCAGTCTTCAATAATCGGAAAAATGATTTTCCATATTTTATTTATAGTCATTATTTCTATTTAGATTGTTAGGGTGTTTTTGTATCTCTGTGTCTTCTCTATACTTTCTTGGAAAGTATTATGTAATGTTGGCTATTGTGGTCGTTTTGTCAAACAGTATTTGATGTCCTGTTTCGATGTTGTGTTCTGATAATGCTGATTGCGTATTTTAGCCTGACACGTTGGTGTTCCTTTATCCATAGGTTGATCATTCTCCCAGTTTCTTCAATGTATACTTGCCCGCAGGAACAAGGTATTTTGTATGTTCCTGCGAAGCTGAGTGAAGATCTACGATCTTTAGGATTTCTTAGAATTTGTCCTATCTTTTTGGATGGTTTGAAGATAGTGTTTGCGAATATTGTATTTGTTTAATATCCTGCCAATCCGATCTGTTGTTTCTGTGACATATGGGAGAATGGATCCTTTCGTCTGATTGTATGTCAGAGTTGTCTTGTTTGCATGTTTATTGATTGTTTTGATTATGTCTTTTTTGTCCGTTTTTTCTATAAGACTAATTTTAAATGAGTTCTGTCTATAGATGTTCTTTGTCAGAGATGGTGAAAGCTCTATGTACAAGTGAATTGATTGCAGACTGTTTTTGTGCTGGATGATGCGACTCGACATGTAGGTATCTATCTGTGTGTGTTGGTTTTTTATATACTTGATGGCCTAAGGTACCGTCAGCTTTCTTAGAGACAAGAACATCTAGGAAGGGGAGTTTTCCGTTTTCCTCTATGTCTATAGTGAATATTTGGATGTTAATTGTTGAGGAAAATAAGGAATTTATGAAGTTCGGCTCTGTCGTGTCTCCATATCACGAATGTGTCGTCTACATTCCGCACAACAGAACCAAACTTCTGGTTTTTTGAGAGTTTTCCTGAGAACCTCTTTCTCAAAATGCTCCATGAAGATGTTAGCGATTACAAGAGAAATAGATGAGCTCATTGCCACTCCTGAAGTTCATAAAATTGGTTGTTATAGGAGAAATAAGTAGTTGTTAAGCAGTGCTCTATTAGCAGGATGGGGTCAGAGGAGACTTCATGTGAGGCCTTTATTATGTTTAATGTGTCTTTTATTGGGACTTATATGAAAAGAGATTCTACGTCGATATTCATACGTAGGCTGCTGGAAAAGTTTCTACAATTAAATACTTCCAGTGGTGTCTGCTACTATCATATCTGTAAAATTAGACGTTTTTAACTTATAATTCAGTTGACAGTTTGTACTCAAACCAACTAGTTTTGCATAATTTTAAAAGAAGTTATTTTGTGAGAAAATAGAAATTTCGCGTGAAAATGATTTTCACGGGCAATGATTTTTTACGATTACAAATGTAATCCAACTCCGAAACAATGCATCGATCGACTTCATTTGGGAATGAAGCACCATCCAATAGGACTATTTATAACTGGTTTGCCGAATTCCAGAGTGGACATATTTTTCTTTGTGATGAATTCCGTGAAGGTTGTCCATCCACGTCTATTGTTGCCACTAATGTTGATGCTGTTCGTGAAATGATTGAGCGAGACCGGCATATGACATACCGCGAGATTCAGGCATCCTTAGGCATTGATATGAAAGCAATACATACGATTTCGTATGATCACTTGAGCGTACAGAAACTTTGCAGTTATTGAATCCCACATAATTTGGCCGAAGCTCGAAAACAGATTCGTGTTAAATAGAGCAAAGAAATGTTCAAGAAATTCAACCGAGGTTGGTCAAATTTGGTCTATAACATTGTTACTGGGGACGAAACATGGATCTATTCGTATGAGCCCGAAAGTAAACAACAATCCATTATTTGAATATTTCAAAATGAACCGAAACCAACAAAAGTTGTTCGTTCACGCAGTGCTGCCAAGCAAATGATTGCTTGTTTCTTCAGTTATAATATATCGGACATGTGGCAACCGTGGCTTTAGAGGATCGAAGGACTGTAAATACTGATTGGTATACAACAATTTGTTTGCCAGAAGTCATCAATGAATTGCGTAGAATAAACCGAAATCATTGCATCATCCTTCATCATGACAACGCCAGCTGTTACACAGCACGTCAAACCGTTGATTTTTTAACCAGTAAAAATGTCGAATTGATCCGTATTCACCTGATTTATCACCTAATGACTTCTTTTTGTTGCCAAATTGTCCACAAAAACTTTTGTTTCCCAAACATTAAAAAGAAGATGCGTGGTGAGTGATTTGAGTCACCTGAAGCAGCTGTTGAAACATTTCGTATACTGATTTCTGAGATTACAGCCTCAGAGTGGAAAAAATGCTTCGAAAATTGGTTCGAGCGTATGCAAAAATGTATCGATCTTAAAGGCGAATACTTCGAAAAATAATAAAACCATTTACCGAATTTTACATGTTTTTTTTCATATTGTTTGCAGAAACTTTTCCAGTAGCCTACGTAAACTTGATCTCCAAAAAATGTTCTTGTCCGTTTTGCATTAAATCGTACTTTATTACAAATTTTAAAATTCATTGAAAATTAAAATATATAAAAATATACTCTTCTTTTCGATGTCGACAGAAATTATGTACTCGCACTTTTACTGATATATATAATTTTTTTAAACATTTATCTAGAAGTCACTCAAATAGGATAATATTAGAAACTTGGAAATAAACGACAAATTCAGTAAATATATTTCGCATAAATAATATCCTATATTAAATATCCTATATTTCGCAATATAGGAGATATAAGATATGAAATTCATAATGTGGAAGATAATAATATCGTTGACACTGACAAAGAAGTTGACATCGACAAAGATGAGGAAATTGAGAAGTCAAATTTATATGCAAAATTGTCAGTGAAAGAGTTACTAATTTCTTATGCTATTAATAACAACAACGACGATATCAATATTAAAGTTGAAAATTTGCAGAAAAAGTCTCAAAGCTTTCGATTTTATTTGTAGCGAACTTACTCTCGACCGTCATTGCCTCGTGTATTTTATCAGGAAATGATCGAGTTTTTTAAACTTTTTCTTGATTGTGTACAAATTCTATTGAAAAAATATAAATCTACTGAGTCCAATTCTCAGCTGGATTTGTGGTCTATGTTTGATATATTAAATAATGCATTTATAGTGTTACGTCTTACAGACGCCACGATCTTTTTTTTTTCTCTTCGCCGCGACTATGGTTGGCGTCTACGAGACCCGAGCGGCGCCTTCTGACTGATAGAATTGAGAAGGGGA
Organism: Acromyrmex echinatior; assembly: GCF_024713525.1. Taxonomy (NCBI): domain Eukaryota; kingdom Metazoa; phylum Arthropoda; class Insecta; order Hymenoptera; family Formicidae; genus Acromyrmex; species Acromyrmex echinatior. The sequence goes on from NC_141867.1 coordinate 8,958,306, forward strand.
CCGGACAGGCGCCGCTAAAACTCGTAAATGTCAATCAACCTGGAAAGAATAATAACCTTAATGTAGGCTCGAAAAGAGACAAGATTGCAAAGACATTATAAATGTATCAAAGTCACGCAATAGTAAAAATCTAGGCTTTATCATCCGAGACTGACTAACAATATTATCTTGGAAAACAGGCGCCATATCGCACTTAAAAAAAAAAAGAAAAACGTAAACGCATAGAATAACTTCCAACAGGAGCGTTATCTGAAACCAGACTCGCAACTAACAATGATAGCATAATAACCATCTGCTTATCTAGTCACATTTTCCGCGAGAGTAACAGAATTCGTCATCCGTCTCGGAGCAATCTTGGCTTTTTAAAAAAACTATAAACCACTTTCTCTTCTTCTCAAAACTACTCTATGTACTTTAGATCAACTACGATAAAACGTTATAAAAATCGTAAATCTTGCGTGACATTTACAACTAACTTTAGCATCCTAGACAAATGGCTTAACACCTTTTTTTCGGGGTATAAATAGAGGTCCCGCGGAAGCACAGAAAGTCAGTACCAAATTTTGAACCATCCGGTTCACTTCGAAAATCATTATAATCCGCGGTAACCAGTTGCGATTCCGTCCGACTGTGAACTATAATCAAATCCTAACTGAAGTTAACTATACGCCACGGCGACTGCCCTTCAGACGCTCTTCGGTGACGCCGGATCGTTGGCCACTCACCTAGAACCTACTCGATATCTTGGGGACAGCTAAGAAGTAAGTTGTAATTATTTACAGTCCACCCCGCGTTTCCCCGCATGGAAAAACCCAATTATTGTGCATTAATACACATACACGCGTACTCCAATTTTAATTCGTCGGTTCGTAGTGCGAACTATCAAGAAACGTGGACGATTCCCCTATAACCGAAGGAGTAGGCGGAACCGCTCCCTAGGACCACTCACAATCGCGTCGGCAATCAACTGTCGAACAATCCATCGAAATCTCCTACTCACCAACCCAACCATTGGACCTCACCTCTTCTCCTGTTATCGACCTCAATATCCAAGAAATCCTTGGAGGTTCCCCTCCTCCTCTCGAGGAACGATTTCTTCTCCCTCCTCCTCTCGAGCAACGATTTCCTCCTCCTCCTCCTCTCGAGGAATGCTTCCCTCCTTACGAATAACGATTTCCACTCCCTCTTCCTCTTTCGGATCAAATCCCGCCCCTCCTTTCGACTAAATTCCGATCCGATCAACAGGGATAGGATGTTCCAGTTCTATACATCCCCCTCCCACGAAGGGGACAGATTAGTGATCGTGTATATCCCCGGAAATCCCGTACCTTACGCCGTGTTTTTTAAACACCTCATCTCGATGTGCTCCTGCAATACGTTCCTCGCCGCCCGTACTCGCTAACCCTTTCTCATCCACACACACACACACACACACACACACACACACACACACACACACACACACATATACGCATTCACAAGTTATAGATAGTATGTATTTTTTTTGTAAAAACAAGTTATAATTATTTTGTTAATAAATGTAAATTAAGGTATTTCTCTGTTTTTTATTAAAATCACCCCTCGCATTCACTTCCCTCGAATACCTGAGATCGCACGAGGTCCAGTCCCGGGTCAAAGGGATTAAGTTCCTTGACCGAAAAAGTAGGACCGACGTTCGCACTGTCCAGTGGAACAGGTGTCATAGCGTCCCTTCGGACGTGACCCACATTCCGAGACTTAAAAGGTGCGTACGATTCACAGGTGTTCGCCTCCGCGCGTATACCTGTGAGATTGAGTCTGACCGTCCTTCCATATCCTCTCCATTCTCTCTCATTATCTCTTTGACCAAATTATCAAGGGTTTGGACGTAACAATAGATTCCTCTGAATATCAAACTATACTTCATTTTAAAACATTGAATACTTTCATAGAATCTCAGGAAATATGTATTAACGTATCTAATGATTCTAAATCTACAAAAACCGATAGAGAAATTGTTATAACAAATCAAAAGATATATAATAACATTACAATCCGAAGCGCCACTACGGTCTAAGTATTAAGATGTTGAACTAATATATATATTATTCAAACGAATGAATTAATTTCAGAAATAATAATTACGTGTCGATATGGTTGTCGACATTAATGCAATTAATCTGAAATGTAATAATCCCCCCAAAATTCCCCAAATTAATCTTAAAAAACTGTAATAAACTTATTAAAAAAGATATATATAATATCACTTGAAAAAATACTTAAAAGATTTCTAGAGTTGCTGGATGTACATTCTGTCAAAAAAGTACAGGGAATTGGTCAATAAAACACAAAATAGTTATTATTCATTCAAATTTATTGTATCGCCTTCAAAGTAGGCTCCTTTCGAAATAATACATTTATGCCAACGAATAATCCAATCATCAAAACATTTTTTAAACGCATTTTCCGGAATCGACTTCAGTTCTCGCCGCGAATTCTCTTTTATGTCTTCTATCGACTGAAAACGAGTGCCTCGAAATGGTAATTTGAGTTTTGGAAAGAGAAAAAAGTCAGCCGGAGCCATATCTGGTGAATACGGTGGTTGTTCGATGATATTTGTTGAGTTTTTGATCAGAAATTCGTTCACAATGATAGCCTTGTGAGATGGTGCGTTATCATGGTGCAAAATCCATGAGTTTGTTTTCCACAAAATGGTACGAATTGATTCGTGAGACACCGTAAGTTCAGCGGCTATCTCTCTCAAACTGAAATGACGATTTTCAATCACCATTTCCTTCACTTTATCGATGTTAATTTCAGTTGAAGATGTTGATGGCCGACCAGAGCGAGGCAAATCTTTCACCACATCTCGACCGCTTTTCAATGGACTGTACCATTCATATGCACGTGTTTTTGATAAAGTCGATTCACCGTAAGCCTTCTGTAACATCTTCAGCGATTCGGCACACGAAATTCCATTTGCAATACAAAATTTGAGACAAATTGTTTGTTCGATCTTTTCATTCATTGTAAAAATCGCAAAACACACTTGAGATGAACTGATAAAATCGAGCACTATAATCACATTAAATGACAGATGGCACTCCAACTCCGCGTCAGTATAGAGGATAGTTATGCCAACTTAGCGACAAAAAGAATTTTGACAATTCCTTTAAACGGGCTTTTTAAATGATCAATTCCCGGTACTTTTTTGACAGAATGTATATACCGAAATAACGTCTAATATTCAAAGATTTAAATAAGATAAAATAATTACAACTGTACTGTAAAGCAAAGCCTGGTATTCTATTAAACAACAATATGATACTGACGTATTACTCTTGATTCTTTATTTCGATGATTTTGAAATAAATAATTTATTAGGTACTCATCGAGGTTTACATAAACTCGGGGCAGTATATTGTACTATTGATGGTATTGATGAGAAGAACGCAAGTAATCTTAAAAATATATTTTTAGTATAATTACATAATGCAGTTGATTATAATCAAGTTGTGTGGAAATAAAAAGATTTTTTAGAGCTCATTAATCAGATTAATAAACTGCAGACTGATGGTATAACTATAAATATAGGAGGTTTAGCACAAAACATAAAATTTGCTTCACTGCATATTTTTGGAGACAATTTGAGATTTCATGTCATATTTGAACTAAGTACAACTTTCAATTCTAATTAATTCCTGTAAATTTTGTCTTGTAAATACTAAAACTCGTGAAAGATTATTGAGGACGCTTAATTACTTCGGACTGTTGAAAATTATACAACAGATGTTCATTGAACAAAAACATGGTGTTTTAGAGGAATGCATTTTCCATTCAATAACAAATTTTCATCTTATAAAAAATCGTGTTTCCGATGTAATGCATGACTTACTTGAAGGAGTTTGCCGTTATGATTTAGGTCAACTTTTAAATAGATTAATAACTGAAGTTAACTATTTTCTCTTGAAACATTAAATAATAAAATTCGCTTTTTTGATTTTGGAACTAATTATTCAACAAACAAACTGCCTTTAATTAATATTAGGTGTTGGAATTAATTCGTAGCGTTTTACAAGTGATGGGAAGTACTTTCATTAATGTATTTTTTAATGCTCATGTGAAATAAATAACATTCTTTCATTAAAAAACGCTACGAATTAATTCCAACACCTAATATAAATTCTAAAAAGTATATTATTTATTCAGCATCCTAAATGATGGGTTTCGTACAATATTTGGGTTTAATAATTAGTGATCTTGTTCCGAAAAAAAATGAAACTTGGCAATTATATATAATTTTTTAAAAAATGATATCTATTACAATGGCACAAGAAATAATAACATGATAACATTACTTTATTGAAAAAACTAATTGGTATATATCATAAATTATATATGAATTTATTTAATGATACGTTGAAACTAAAACATCATCTTTTACGAGGGCAAATCAATTTTTAGAAAAACGTAGTAAAACACATTTTTTTTGACCGATTCATTTTTATTTCTCAACATAGTCTCCTTTCAGCTCAATACAGTTGATCCAACGATTCTTCAACTTTTTCAAGCCGTCCGAATAATATGATTTGTTTGATGATTTCCCAATCCTTCAAAATAAGCCTTTGTTTCGGCGATGAGCTGCTCTCTGGTGAATCTTTTTCCTCCGAATTATTTCTTCAGGTTTGGAAACAGGAAATAGTCGCAGAAGGCTAAATCTGGATGGGAAAGCAATTCGTAGCGGAATTCGTTGAATTTGGCCATCCGTGCCGGGCAAGTGTGAATCCGTGCATTGTTTTGATGAAAGAGCACTTTCTTCTTCGCCAAATGGGGACGTTTTTCTATAAAATGTTGTTGAAACGGTCGAATAAGGCTGCGTAAGTAATCGTCATTGATCGCCATTTGCGTCGATGGAAGATAATCGATATGAATTATACCGCGTGCATTCCAAAAAACTGTGGCCATCACCTTTCCAGCCGACTTCACGATCTTCGCCTTTTTCGGAGCTGGTTCACTCGGTGAAGTTCATTGTTTTGACTGTTCCTTCGTTTCGGGTGTGAAGTAATGGATCCATGTTTCGTCCACAGTAATGAATCGACGCAGAAATTCATATGGATTACATTGAAACATCTCCAAATATTGTTTTGAAATCGTCACACAGTCGCGCTTATGGTCCATAGTGAGCAAACGCGGCACCCCATCTTGCCGATAGCTTTTTCATACCCAATTGTTCGTGTAAAATTGAAATCACTGTGATATGCCTGTGACCTCAACAAACTTGCGCACTTTCACTCGTCAGTCAAAACAATATCATGGACTTTATCGATGATTTCTGACGTAGCAGCCTCAATTGGACGTCCCGAGGTGCATCACATGTGAATGTACGACCAGGTTTAAATTCATTCACCCAATTGTATACAATCGCAAATGCTGGTGCAGATGTGTTATGAACATTATCCAATTCAGTTTTGATTTCTTTCGGCGTTAAATCTTTCATATGTGGATATTTGATCACTGTACAAAACTCGTTTTATTCCATTTACAAAAAATACAAAGATTGTTCGCTTTAATCATCTACAGAAATGAAACCAGCGATGAATTCCGTTCAAAATTTGACAGTAATCAGCTGAAAGATGCTACTTGTCAAAAAGTAATGTGACATTGTAGGGAACTACATTCTCAATATTTCACTAGCGCAGCGAGTGTAGAAAACCTAGGGATTTTGTAGGTTGCGAGTTGCCTACAAGCAGCGTCAGAGAAAAAGATAAGATTAGATAGATTATGGCGCTCGTCCTGTACGGTCATATTCATTGAGCTCGAGTAATAAAGATTTATAGTTACCAGTTACAAGAAAGTGTCAATCATTACTTCTTATATCACATCACACGACAAGCATGAGCTTGTCTTGAGAATTTGACTCATCAATCGAGTCACATATTCCCACATTGGTGACCCCGACGTGATCGAGAGGAAGAAGCGATTGATCGATAACCGTCGTTTGAGCAACATCGAAACGAACTGGTTTCGAACCGAGCAGCAGTGCACATCGCCGACGTCGTAGCCGACAAAGAGGCTCATCGCCGACGCCGTGGCTGGTCGCAAGGCCCCATCGCTGAGGGGCCGGCGGAAAGTCTCGCCGTCGGAAGCACCGCAGGGACATATCCAACGACAGGCGCGCAGCGTGCCGCCTCCGTGAGAACCGGACGTGAGAACGGGCCAGCCCAGGAGCCGGCGTTCAGGACGCCGTCGCCGCCATTGTGACCTGTGAAGAACGACATCGTCGCAATTGTGACCTGTGAAGGACGACATCGCCGCCATTATATCCAGCGAGCGCGTCATCGCCGCCATTGTAGTCGGGCAAGTTGCGTGCGCAGTGCGTTAGTTTTTAGCGCGCGTAACCCGGCACAACAGAAAAATAGACCCTCCGCGTTTTCTCCGCGAGGTTAACGCGTGAACATTAATTAATGATTTCACCATTTTTGATAGATTAGTATTAAGCGATCGACGTTTTACATAACGTGCGCGTAAGCGGTTGGTATTTAAGGCCGTCATGAAATACGGATTGTTCGCGAGCTTCGATACGGTAGTCATGCCTCCTCCTACCTATGAGGAATTGCAAGCGCTGGTGGCGCACCTGCAAGCGGCGCCTCAGCAGAGCAATGTCGTGCGCGTGGATTCATATAGGGTTCCAAAAATTCCGCCGTTCTTAATCAAAGATCCGGTGATATAGTTCATTCAAGTCGAAGCCACATTCGAAACCGCACGAATCACAGAGCAAAAGACTAGAGCGCATTACGTGATTATGTCTTTGGACCCAGAAGCCATCGCGTGCTGCAGAGATCTCATCGCGGAGCCCGATGTGAACGAACCATACACCAAATTAAAGCAGCGTATTATTGAAAATTTTTCAGCGTCAGCAGAAAGTCAACTGCGACAACTAATAAAAGGCCAAGTGCTCACGTCAGGGAAACCGTCGCAGATCCTCAGTCGACTTCGTAACTTGAACTCTGACAAACGATGTGACGACGCCGTAATAAAAATTGTGTTCTTTGAACACTTATCATCGCACATTAGAAGCATTCTTGTGACTACCGAAAGCACGGATCTAGACAAGTTAGCCAAAATGGCGGATAAAATAGTTGAGACCGTGGGTGATTATGCGCAGTGTGCCGCCGCATCATCGTCAGAGTCTAAGCCGTCCGACTTAGAAACTAAGATCTGGCCGTCAATATGGCCACCCTCGCGGCTGAGGTCAAGCGGTACAGCAGATCTCAGACGAGAGACAAGGCAAATAATAATCGTAAGCGTTCCAAAAGCAGAAGCTCTCGTGTCTGCTGGCCGCACTTTCGGGGCCGAGTTTGTAAGGGAACCGACAAATCCTCGTGTGATTGGCCGAAACCCAAGGCTTTAACAGACGGAGAGGCGGGGGAATAGAATCGTCTGCCACCGAGGAGACAGGTATGGCGGGCGTCTATTCTTCTGTCCGTCTCCACATCCGCGATCGAGTTACCAGAGAGTTATTCCTTGTAGATACGGGAGCGGAAATTTCGCTGCTTCCCAGCACTTACGCGAAGAACAAAATTCCGACCAGTTTTAAACTTTACGCGGCAAACAATACGCGTATATATACGTATGGGGAGTCGTTCCGAACGCTACATTTAGGGATACGCCCGATCACATGGAATTTCTGCGTAGCATCAGTTCCGTACCCGATTATTGGGGCCGACCTGATTGCACATTACGGTCTCCTTCCGGACCTTAAAGGTCGTAGACTCATCGATTCACAAAATAATGTGTGCGTGTTGGGCATTGTCAAATCGGTGCCACAGCTTGCCATTAGCACGGTCAAACCCAGTACGAAATTCGCGAGCATCTTATCTGAATTTCCGAAAGTCATCGGTTTAGAACAAGCAACTCCGAATTGCAGTAGCGATATTCGTCATCATATCATTACCACGGGCCCGCCGGTATTTGCCGTCCGCCCAGTAGTCCATGGGCAAGTCCCATTCACATGGTACCAAAAAAAGACGAATCAGGATCGGCGACGATTACCGTTGTCTTAACACAATTACCGTGCTGGATAAATTTCCCGTACCGCATTTGCACGATTGCTCTTCCAACATGCGTGGAAAAGTCATTTTCTCTAAGCTAGATTTGCATCAGGCATACAATCAAATTCCAGTGGCGCCGGAAGATATTCCGAAAACGGCTGTTGTCACGCCCTTCGGGCTGTTCGAATATAAATTCATGACATACGGTCTTAGAAATGCGAGTCAAACATTTCAGCGTCAAATCTTCCGCGCTCTAGGCGACCTGGAATTTGTGTTTGCATTCATCGACGACATACTCATAGCGTCGACGTCTCTTGAAGAGCACGAAGCTCACTTACGCATAGTGTTACAGCGATTAGAAAAGTTTTATTTATGACTCAATGTAGATAAATGCGAGTTCGGCAAGCAAGAATTAGAATTCCTCGGCTTTACGATTAACAACGAAGGGTGTAAACCAACACTCGATAAGATTCAAGCTATTCGCGAGTTTCCAAGGCCTAACACTATAGTCGAATTGCGTCGTTTTCTTGGGCTTGTCAACTTTTATCGTAAATTACTGCATAATGCAGCTATCGTTCAGGCACCATTAAATGAGTACCTTCGCGATTTATGCAAAAACGACAAACAGCTAATCATATGGACGCCGATGGTTGAAGAAGCGTTTAATAAGTGCAAGGAGAGTGGCCAACGCGACTATACTTTCTTACCTCTCCGACGCAGCCGAAACGCGCCTCGTTTGTGACGCGTCAGATTTCGTCATCGGGGCCGCCCTCGAACAACGTTTAGACGACTCGTGGAAACCGCTCGCATTCTTTTCGCGCAAATTAAATTCGGCGCAACAGAACTACAGCGTGTACGATCGGGAACTTACGGCGATCGCCGAAGCAATCAAATATTTTCGTTATTTCCTCGAAGGGCGAAATTTCAAGATTGTGACCGATCACAAGCCTCTCATCTACGCGTTCATGCAACGTTCCGAAAAGGCATCACCTCGGCAACAGAGACATCTTTCGTTCATCTCGCAGTTCACTACGTGTATCGAATACCTATTGGGCAAAGATAATATTGTGGCGGATTCTCTTTCCCGCATCGAAGCCATTCGTTTACCTGCCGAGATCGAACTTAATGAGCTTGCACAACAAGAACAAGACGAGGAGCTACGGTCCATTCGCGAATCTCCTGAATTTCCGCTTTCTATGAAGCGAATTCAATGGGGGCCGACGCATACTACACTTTACTGCGAAATGACCGGCGAGGCAATCCGTTCCTATATACCGGCATCTTTACGAGATCGCGTTTTTCACTTGTTCCATGACGCGGCTCATCCGGGTCCTAAAGTCACTGGGTCATCGGGTAATCCGTCAACGGTATGTGTGGCCTAACATGCATCGTGATATTGCAAAGTGGTGTAAGAATTGTCTTGACTGTCAGCAGTCAAAAATAACCCGACACGTTCAATTACATCCTGAAAAATTTGTCGCACCCGACGGGCGTTTCGAGCACGTTCATATGGATCTAATAGGTCCCTTGCCTGAATCGGACAGGTACATATATTGTGCGACGATGATTGATAGATTTTCGCGTTGGCCAGTAGCAATACCTCTGAAAGACATTGAAGCCATTACAGTGGCACGCGCGTTTTACGACAACTGGGTAGCAAATTTTGGAGCACTCAAAACGATAACTACTGATCAAGATAGCCAGTTTCGAAGCGCAACTTTTTACTGCACTTGTTCAGCTGATCGGTTGTCAACGAATTCGTATCACGGCGTATCACCCCGCCTCGAACGGTATGATCGAGCAGTGGCATAGAAGCTTAAAATCTGCGATTATGTGTCATGCTAATGAAGGTTGGTCACGAGTACTTTCGACTGTATTATTAGGTCTGCGTACTCATGTCCGCCTTGACACCGGCGCATCGCCTGCGGAATTTGTTTATGGAACGACGCTGCGCGTCCCCGGAGAATTTATACTGCCGGACGACTTCACTCCTAATCCGCAAATTGAGGAGTTCCGCGAGCATATGCGCAAAGTTAAGCCAATCTCGATAGAGCATAAGCACAAGAAACGCGCATTCGTATTTAAAGATTTATATTCATATTCCCATATTTTTCTACGGGTGGGCGGTACCAAGAGAGCGTTAGAGCGTCCCTACACCGGCCCTCGCAAGGTTATAAATCGTGTTTCAGATCAAGTATTCGACATTGATGTTTAACAGGCACAGGGATACACAGCGCAGTGTATCGGTCGAAAATTTAAAACCAGCGTATAGCATACGCGATGACTTATGTAGTACAACCCCAGAAGCAGAGCAATCAACCAAGTCGTTCAGCAATGAGCAACCAGCTTTAAAAACGTATGCGCGTCCAAAGAAAAAAGTCACCTTCGCCATATAATTATAATAAATCCTCCCAACGATAAAATGTAATTAGTTTAAGACAGACACCAAAGACATGCAATGATATGTTTTATATGATACATTTTATATGTTTTATATGGTAGACTCAAGTGTCGGCATCATAAATATACCTGTCACTACAGCAATATTTTATTAACCTAATAATAAGCATAGGGTTTAGATTCGTTGTCACTTGGAAGGGAATATGTAGGGAACTACGTTCTCAATATCTCATTAGTGCAGCGAGTGTAGAAAACCTAGAGATTTTGTAGGTTGCGAGTTGCCTACAAACAGCGTCAGAGAAAAAGATAAGATTAGATAGATTATGGCCTCATCCTGTACGGTCATATTCATTTGAACTCGAGTAATAAAGATTTATAGTTACCAGTTACAAGAAAGTATCGATCATTACCTCTTATATCACATCACACGACAAGCGTGGGCTTGTCTTGAGAATTTGACTCATCAATCGAGTCACTTATTCCCACAACATGACACTGCGAGTGTCCTCTGACAAGTTTTCTAAGAACTTATTAACTTGCCCTCGTACTTCATTATCCGCGATTGATGGAATAGACAGGGCTTCTTGTACAAATGTCATCCATACGATTCGAAGCAAAACATAAGGAATTAAAACAAATTGCAAAAACAGTTTCAAGAAGAAACCCTGCGTTTACATTAACTTTGAAACATCAGTTGCAATTAAATTATCGATTTATTTTAAATAAAGGATTTAAAAAATGTGTAGAATGAGGTGCAATATTATATGAAAGCTTGACAGACATTGAGTTCTATATTGATTTTAGAAGTATTTTACCCTCTGTTTCTTTTGATAATTATAAATGCATTTCTTGGATTAAAATAAACGGAACATTTTTTAAACCAGACATGTTCTTTTCGTTAATAACAGTGATTGTAAGTTTGCTAAAATAAAATATATGTTTAAAAGCGATTTAAATGAAATACTGTTTATATATAAGCAACTAAAAGTAGTACACAACTGTGCGAGAGCGCACCGCGCGGAAAGATTCGAGTGAAAGAACGGCACAAGGTTGATGTGATGCACGACAGTAAAGAGAACTCCGTTTCTTTTAATTTAACAAAAGAATTTTCTTTAATATAATCAGTTACAGAGTCAAAAAATATAATTAATTAAATATTAGATTAACAAAATATCAAATGTAGTCACCCTTTCCAAAATTGTATTTGGAATTGTGATGATGGAAAATCTTGGCGATTTTCTCGGAAAGATTCGTTTTATCGCGATTTCACTAAGCGGTTAGCACGGCGATTTTACGAAGCGGTATAGTAGCGAGACTATGATTCTAAGAACTCGAAGAACTTTTAGAAGTAACAACTCTAAGAAGTCTAAGAACTCTAAGCGGTATAAATGGTATAAGCGGTGTAGACTATCTAAGCAATCTGCCCAATCTGCCCTGAGGACCGGCGAGATCGAAGCATTTATTTCTTTCGGTCCGAGCTTTCTTCTTGGGAAAATCCAATTAAATTTTGCCACAATCGTAATTATCACGTGGCATTGGTTGTACAAAATTGATTGGCGCTTTCGATTCTTTTCTAGCGACGTTCAACATAACAGTCATGCGCGACAGAAAATCCGTACGCGGGATTGGTGACAGCGCGTGACGTATTCGTCGGAGCGCGGCGCTCGCGTGCGCGAATTGAATTGTTCTAGAACTTTCGATGGTCCGTTGCCGGTGCCTGTTTGCGTGTACCGAATTGTTTTGAAAAGACTAAAGAACAATGAATCTCTGACTTTGATGAGGCTTAAAGTCAGGCTCGAGATGAAATCACGAGCTCGCCTTGTGCGTGCGTTCAATAACAATTACTGTCGGTCGACCGAAGGAATTCTTACCCTTTTTTTTTCGAATTACCGATCTCAAACAACAACTAAATACTCATTTTTATGCATATGAAATAATAGAATTGCAGTCTTTTTTATATTTTATCTTTTTTTATCTTTTTTATATTCAGGGTTTTATATTTCAGTCAAAACATTATATGAGCCCTGTAATATACATCTTTCCGTTGATTGTAAAACAAACTACATTCCAGTTGTACCTTAAGCTTAACAATTATATATTTTATGTTTAAAACTTTATTCTAAATTTGTATTTATAATTTAAGTATTATGTAACATATGAGATATGATAAGTGCCTCGTTATTTCTTTTATTTTGAACAAATACTTCGTAATAATAATCTAAAAGTGTTTCATCCTGTTGATTAAAAACTAGTTTTAGATAAGAATTATAAAATTAAAAGCTGACATTAAAATTCTACATTGTGTTAAGGGGGGAAACCACAGTAGAGCACGAAAAAGTAAGTATATTTTCGGGAATTTTTTTTGGCTCAATGAAATAATCAATCAAAAATTTGTAAAATAAGCATTATAATATTATGAATGAAGTACAAATAAGAATTTTTTCATACATTTTTTATACAAAATGGCGGCTGTGCCGCACTTGTCCGATGGCGCCTATTTTTGAAGGAGGGACCATGGGCGGACATCTAGAGTCCTTAATTTTTGAACTGGAACAAAAAATGACAGTTTTTTAGGTTCTATATATCAATAGCTATGGAAGTACGTAGGATTTTTTCGATATATTAATTTTTCGCAAAATGGTGCACGTTTTAAGGAAAACTTGCAAATTTAACAAAAAAAAACGCCATAAAATTGTTGATAAAAAAAAAACCATGTAATATAAAAAAAAACCCTACGCACTTACATAGAGAAAGCTATTCTGAATATACTGTCAAAATTTGAAACCGATCGGTAAAGATTTATTCGAGTTATGTGTCCGCCCAGTTTAAAAAAAGTGGTTTCGAAAAAAACGCGTTTAAAGTTTTAAGTACTGTAAAATCATATAATATTTTTATATATCTCTAATCTGCGATGTATGCCTGCGCCATACAATTGGCTTTCTTCATCTATCTCCTGCTCTTGTTTGGCCTTTTGAATTGTTTTCAGATCGATGCGGGCCTGTTTTGCGCCCTCACTCAAAGATCGTTCCGCTTTCTGTATGCGTTTCTCATCCAAGTCCATGCATAGTTCGTGACTTTTTGGGCCAATTTTCATGCCCATGACCTGGATTATATGTAAAATTGATATTAATCCGTCATTAAAAACACACGAAGCGATGTTCGTAGCAATGTCGATGATTATTTTGCCGGAATTCATAGTTTTCGGAGCCCACACTGTCGAGTTGAAGCTCTCATTGCTGTTTTGAGTGAAACCCCCGATGCAACGAGTGAGAAGATCATCCGTAGTGAGTTGTAAATTGGCTTAATTGCTTCATAAACTATATCAGACATTGGTGATTTGTGCGTATAGGTAGCCAAAGTGTTAAAAGATTTCGCCCTTTGCCACGAGCACCATGAATTTTCTCCAGTCGAGCAATCGTCGTGTTGGGGATGGTTATCCGTAGATATTTTGTGAAGTAATGTGGCCCATATAGCTGTCTTCATTTTTTCGACTGATTCGCAATTTCTACGAATAGCTAATCCGAAGTATATTGACAGTTCGTCGATCAGTTTGCCTGTCAATTTCCCTTTTCCTCCCAAGCCTTTTGTGCGTTTCTTCAAATTACGGAGGTGGGTGCCCATGCGTTTTTGTACGTGATCTACGCATTCCTTTTTAGTTATCGTCATGTTTTCGTACGATTTAGCATCTGTGACACCTTTGAAGGTTTTCGAATCTCCATCGCCTACATAACTTACATACTGCACATCATGCAATGCTTCAGAATGGAAAATTTGGGTATTCCGAAATTTTTGCGGCACTCCATCTTTTGGTATGTTATTCTTAAGACCCTAAAGCACCTTATAAGCGAAAAAAAATTTTTTCGATTTTTTCAAACTTTTACTGTGGTTTTCCCCCTTAATGGCAATACATTTAGCATGCATGATCAATAAATAAATATACACAATGTATCAGAATTTAATTTCGTCCTTTGTAAAGATGTTTTTGTAATTAATAATTATATATTTAATAATTATATGTAATAATTATATATTTAATTTATAGCTTTATAACATATTATTATAATTAAAAATAAAGGTTATTTTTAGACTTATTTATGATTTATGATTTTTAAATTAAAATATACTATACACACATATTTATTGTTTCATAGTGTGGCATTCGCAAAATTACAGGAAAATAGACTTGGTCTCTATCTCTTATTTATTTTTATCAATATTACATTTTTTGTTACATTGATTATTAACTTACATAAGATATTGGTAAAAATAGATAAGTGATAAAAAAACGTAAAAAACAATTGTGGTTATAATTTCAAAATTATGAAAAAAAGAGCATAAAGAACCACAGCACAAGTTATAGTTTGTGATATTTAATTATTCTTGCATTACAAATTGATTAATTACAATAAAAACATTAAACGTTTCGGTCATAATCTGGTCATCTTCAGTAAATTAATAATATTCTTAAGACGCAGAGTTACATCAAGTTGGAATAAAATTCAACCGTCGTGTGTTATAATTGTAAAAAACGTGTTTACGTCTATGCGACGCTGCTTCGTATAATAATGTTAGAATGTCAGAAGTCATATCATGAAAAGTGTAGAACGAGAGTTTCCAGATTCTAATTTAAAATAATTTAGTCTATCATTAATATCATTTAAACGGAGTATAAAACAATAGAATCGTTACCTGTTTTACAGCAAAAATATATCGATGAATCTCAAGTATAACCATTGCACAGATAGAAATTTGTTATTATGTGTTGTTATTGGTCCTATCATATATTTTATCGCTATTTATATCCATGAGTCAAACAGTTTGGAAAGTTCTAAAATTATTTATTAAATGCGAGAGAGATCTTTCTTTAGTCAGAAATGAAATATTCCAAATTCTTAGTCAATTAACAATTGTGATACTGAATCGGTTGAAAATAAAATTATGAAGGTGTAAGAGAGGTTAAACGATTCATCTCAGAGAATCCAGATATTCTAATCACGAAAGCGGACAAAGGAAACACCACGGTAATTATGAATCGGGAAAATTATCAGGAGAAGATGTACGAGATTCTTAATAATCAGACTACATACAAGTTAATAAAGAAAGATCCTATTAATAAAATAACTTTAGAGATTAGTAACTTATTAAAAAATTGAAAAAATAAGGAGTACATTGACCCAAGCGTATACAAAAAATTATATATCTGATGGTGAACTTCCGAGATCTTATGGACTGCCAAAAATTCATAAAGAAGGTCATCCACTAAGATTAATTGTTAGTTGCATTAACAGTGCTTTTTATCCACTGGCGACCTTCTTAAAAGAAATTATAGATAACAGTAATAATAATAATTTTAGTTACGTAAAAAATAGTCATGATTTAGTTGACAAGCTTAATGGAAAGGTAATCGAAAGAAATTTTAGTATTATATCATTTGACGTAGTCTCCATGTGCACTAACATTCCGACGGATTTAGTGTTAAAAAGCATCGAACGTAGATGGAACTGGATTGAAAATAAGACTTCGATTCCTTTACATGAGTTTGTTAAGGCAGTTATGATTGTAATTAATTCCACATTTTTTAGATTTAATAAAAAAATATTTAAACAGATTTTTGGCATGCCAATGGGCTCTCCTCTACCTTCTATACTAGCGAATATAGTCTTGCAAGACTTAGAACAAGAAATTTTCACTACAATAATATCATCTTACCGTTTTATTTGCGTTATGTTGATGACATTGTGTTAGCTGTACATAAAGAAAAGGTTGAAGGAGTTCCAGAATTATTTAATTCATATCACGATAGACTTAGATTTACGGTTGACTTTGGCGATGAAAACGGTATTAATTTTCTAGATGTCAAATTAATGATTCAAGAAGGAAGCATCATCTTCGATATGTATAAAAAACCTACCAATTCGGGGAGATATTTAAATTATTTTTCGAATCATCCATTAGTACATAAAAGAGGAGTAATTATTGGGCTTGATAGAATTTTACTGTTGTCCCATCCCAAATTTCATGAAAAAAACATTTCGGAATTAATTCACACTCTTCTAAATAATGGCTATCCTCTTAAATTCGTATTTTCAACAATTAACAATAGAATAAAAACTTTAAGAAAATATTATAGAACTAATCCAGATCAAAATCACGAAGAAAACAATAATGAATATGATTCCAATAAGAAAAAATTTTTCATGATACCATACTTGAGCAAGGTTTCTGAAAAATTCAAAAAACTTGTATATATTCATGGTTTTGATATAGTTTATAAACCGATGAATAAATTGAATACAATTATAAAAACAGGAAAAGATCCCTTGCTTAAGGATGACCATTGTGGTCATAATATTAGTGGTTATAAAATTAATTGTTTAAATTGCGAATCGTCGTATGTTGACCAAACTAAGAGGAAATTAAAAACTACGTATAAAACTCGTATAAAAGAACACAAGACTGATATAAAGAAATCTACTTCTGAGATATCAATTGTTTCACGTCACCGTGTGAATGAGATGCATGAATTTGATTGAGATAACATAAAAATTTTTTAGATACAGAACAATCATTAATAAAACGAAGAATTTCAGAAATGATACATATAAAAGACCAAATAAATGGAATCAATAAACAAAGTGATATTGAAGGTTTGCCTGATGTTTATCTTCCTCTTCTAAAGAAAGATCTCTCTCGCATTTAATAAATAATTCTAGAGCTTTCCAAACTGTTTGACTCATGGATATAAATAGCGGTAAAATATATGATAGGACCAATAACAATACATAATGTCACGACAAATTTCTATCTGTGCAATAGTTATACTTGAGATTCATCGATATATTTTTGCTGTAAAACAGGTAACGATTCTATTGTTTTATACTCCGTTTAAATGATATTAATGATAGACTAAATTATTTTAAATTAGAATCTGGAAACTCTCGTTCTACACTTTTCATGATATGACTTCTGACGTTCTAACATTATTATACGAAGCAGCGTCGCATAGATGTAAACACGTTTTTTACAATTATAACACACGACGGTTGAATTTTATTCCAACTTGATGTAACTCTGCGTCTTAAGAATATTATTAATTTACTGAAGATGGCCAGATTATGGCCGAAACGTTTAATGTTTTTATTGTAATTAATCAATTTGTAATGCAAGAATAATTAAATATCACAAACTATAACTTGCTGTGGTTCTTTATGCTCTTTTTTTCATAATAAGTGATAAAAGTTCATTATCTCTGTTTTTACAAAATATAAAGTAGCCCACTGTTGCATAAAGCCTTTCTATTGATACTACATTGAGAAAAAATATTGTTGATTCAATTAAAATTTATATCTGTCATTAACATAAGTAATTAAATTAAATCATATATACTTTTATTGATATACAGGTTTTGATTATTGTTTTAATAATCAACGTCTTTGTATTAATAAAAATATATATAAATGAATTATTTACATGAATATACAAATATACATGAATTAATCACCTCTCGCATTGTTTTCCCTTTAAACGCCTGAGATCACACGAGGTGCAATCCTGGGTCAAAAGGATTAAGTTCCTTGATCCAAAAAGTAGGACCAGTTCGCACTGTCCCTCGGAACAGATGTCATAGCGTCCCTTGGGGACGTTGATCCATATTCCAGGACCAAAAAGGTGCGTGCGACTCACGGGTATTCGCCTGTGCGTATACTGTGAGATTGAGTCTAGCCGTCCTTCCATACCCTCTCCATTTTCCCTCATTGTCTCCTTCACCGAATATTTAAAGGTTTGGACGGATTGTAACATTTGTGACAACCTGTGATGACATGCGTTTAATTGAATTAACGTATATTTTTATTCATT
Organism: Acromyrmex echinatior; assembly: GCF_024713525.1. Lineage (NCBI taxonomy): Eukaryota > Metazoa > Arthropoda > Insecta > Hymenoptera > Formicidae > Acromyrmex > Acromyrmex echinatior. Next base: position 8,976,593 of record NC_141867.1, read on the forward strand.
TAACAGCATTTTTTTCTTAGTGTTGCAACGCAAATGAATAATTCAGCGCGTGAATAATCTCGAAGCACACATTCGTAATGTCAAATAAACCAATAATGCCTGATTTTGTAGCATGCTGTAACCAATGTAGCCTCTAGTCGCATCCTTACCAACAATTACAAGCGGCCAATAAATCAGATTTCTATTATGTTTCTCTTAATTCTGTCCATAAAACCTAACCTGCTTGATTGTGTCGTTGAGCTCAGGTTTCGCGTCGAATCACGTCGAGTTGTGTATGTGTGTATGTTGTGTATAACGCGTTTCTTATTCTTGATTTCGTTATATAATTAATTTAATTATATAATTAATCGGTACTAATTAAGTTTAGTTATATAATTAATCGGTACTAATTAAGAATAATAAATCGATAGAATAGTTCGTAAATCGTTTTTCGTAAATCATTCATATGATATCGACTCGGGTATCGATCAAATGCGTGGGTAAATCAGTGATGAAAGTGTTACAGTTCTTCAGATACAATTTTTAAAAGAAAAACAAACTCCTGTTTCATTATTTGAAACGTAAATTTATCACACGGGAACATCATAAGAGTTTTTGTATTGTTTTTTCACGGTCATGACGCGAGTCAAAATTTTAATCCTACTTTGAAACTCTTCCAATTTCAATTAAAACCTTATAAACCTTTTGATATTTAAATCAAATAGGACTCCTTTTAACATTACTTAATCTATAAGCTTCTATTCAGAAAACTTTTTTTAAACCTAAAAATAAAAAATTTTCCAATAATTGCCATTTACAGGCTTAACGTAACAACTCAATTCATTAGATTAGGATTCATTAGATCCTATTATAAATCTAGAATCTACATACGTCCTAAAATTATGTCAAAAAGATTCAAAGTAGAAGCAAAATTTCAACTCGGCCGAAATTTATCCGTCAAGCAACAATCGTCTCTGCTTACCTTCTATACGCGACCTATGATTCAATAACTTCATCCTTTAGTAACACAAAAAGTAAGCATCGGACAAAATTTTCGTAAAGGAAAAGTCGTCTTAGAATTCAATCAGGAACACGTCTGTGCAAGGACACGGGATTTTTCTGAATCACCCTGTATTGAACAAAAATTTCCTGCTTTAAAATATATTTTGCAATTATCCGTGCGAAGCGACTCCCATTCCATCTTCCCTCTGCTGAGGAATGCACTTTCCAGGACTTTCCACGCAAAGCCACTCTTATTTCACTTCTCTTGCCGAGAAGCGTACAACTTTCCACGTGAAACGACTCTCACTCCATCTCCCTCTTTATTGAAAGGTGTACTACTTTCCACGCGAAGCGACTCTCATCCTGCTGAGGAGCGCGCGACTCTTACCCTATCTTTTTTCCTACTTAGAGGCGCACAACTTTCGCAAAACAACTTGACGAGATGGGATGAAATTTGCTTTGCATGGTAAGTCGTGTGCTCCTAAGCAGAAGGAGAGGTGGGAGCTTCTAAATAAGGAAGGTGAGGTGAGAATCGCTTCGTGTGGAAATTGTGAGCCATTGTGAAGCAGGAGGGGAGGTAGAGGGTAAGAATCGCGCGCTCCTCTTATTTCAGAATGTTGTAGGAGCCGCTGCAGTGTCGAAATAGTCATTGTCGGGAAATAATTAGTTCCGGAATAAAGAAAACGTGAATACTGGATATCATAAATTACTTTTTATACGATTAATGACCGCTTACATTGTATTATATATAAAAAGCTTTTTCGAATGTTTCAAGTAGTTTGGTGCAAGCGCTGGCGCAATCTCGCCGTGAAGTGAGAGGGGAAGATGCGGAAAGCCGCTGAAGAGACGCGAAGATAACCAACGCGCGCAGAGACTAGTCATCGCGAGGTGATTGGCAAAAATATTTTAAGAAATACAAAATTTCAGAACCGCGAATCTTGAGACGCGCTTAATGATCAAACATACGCCGCCTGTATTGAAAATACATACTTTTAAAATGTCGTTAAATGTAAAAAATGAAGCAATCTTGACCGAAAATAAATAATTCGTCGGGGCGAATGAATTGGGGTAACTCTTGAACTGATACGGATGCATCGGGTTTCTTATAAGTAGCTATACTAGGCGGGTTCTAACCCAGGGGCTAGAGGGGAACGCGGGGTGCGGGGAAGTACTTGTAGGCGCGGGGGATACTTAACGCGGAGGAAAGAGGGGGAAAGGTGTAAACTCCTACACAATAGGACTCCTACACAATAGGGCTCCTTTTTTTTTGTTATCAAAATTTGACCATACTTTTCTTTAAAAATGCACCGATAATAAAGGCTTGCATGTAAGAGAAAGATAGAGCGCGCGTAACATGCTATAAGTGAAGAAAGGATGGAAGAATTAATAGAGTACGAGTTTATTTTGTACGATACAGTTTTTTCAATTTTTATGGTTTTTCCTGGCGCGTCGAGGCAAAGGATGGGAAGTAAAAGACAATACACATGAAATAAGGTGAACAAAAATGTTTTATTTACATTTTATTACACCGGTTTTCGTACTTATTAAAAACTAAAGCTAATAATTCGCAATCGACGAGCTGATGTCCATTGAAGATGTCGCTATCACATATAATGTTCTCAGATGCGATGGAGAATCGCGTATACTTGGTATCTACCGTATCGACGAGTCGAGCTAATCGTTCGAACGTTACACCCGTTAAAGTCAAACATACGGCGTAGTCGTTTCGGTCATCATAATGCGTACGGATGAAGAATCGAGACGTAGGAGCGTAGTATAGTTCAGCATGCAAACACTGACGGTTAGCGGTTCAACGCTTATAAAATTATCCTTGTATTCGTTTCGAAACAGCTTGTAAATATTTCCTCGCTGCTCGTAAAGGCTCTTCCACGTTTCGAGAGACAGCGATAGTTCGTGTCCGCGATGATCTCCAAGGGCGATCTCCACGTAACTCGGTGGGCCAATGTCGATTCTAATTTCCAAAAATTTGTAGCCCGTATTCGTCAGATCGTAACGTCTGCTCAATAAACGCACCGCACGATACTCCGTACTGTGTACATACATAATGTTAAAAATTTCTTGTGTATATAGAACGTTGAAACTTACATGTTATATTCCTTCTTCACATCGTACGATGCACTGCTCTCTTTAGCGTACATTTTTTCAGCCGTTCATACAAGCGGGTATCGTAAGACTGATTGCATCCGTGTAAATGATAATACTTCTGGAATCGATGAGAGAAGACCAAGTCCTCCCCCCCTCTTTCCAAGAATTTCGAACATGTTGCGACACGTTTTATCAAGTCTTTCTACGTATTTCTTTGTCACGAATTTATACATACGTTTATACATACGTTTATATATACGTTTATACATACGTTTATACATTACAAAGGAAGGGAAAAGAATACATAATAAATACGTTGACGTATTTTTATTTAAAAAATTCTTTTGCAACCAGTTATATATTTTCAATACATTTTGTAACGCGCAATTCTTAACATGTTGTCCACATCGTATAATATTAGTAACATCTAGATTAGCTAAAGATTCCATGTCTTCGTAAACTGCATCCAGGGTCTCAATGTACATGCGTTCTCGCTCATCAACCAGAAGCAAGTTCCGCAGCCACGTTCGTTTCTCGCGTCCCTTGACATATACGACAGCATCAATAAATTTTAATTTCATCAATTAAGTAAAAAAAATCCTATATTCGATCAAAGCTGATCTTATTCCCTAAATATTTCGGTTTGAATTTATATACATAGACAATTCTATAAGCCACGCAGTAAAGTCCTTTTCAATCTTGAACGCAATCATGGATGGAACTACAGTGGTATTATAAAATTATGTATTACAATTTTGTGTTCATACATGTTCCCTTAAAAACGATATTCATTAGTTGTTGATCACGATTCATTAGTTGTTGATCAAATGGATGTTCACTTATTTATACTCATTGGCGACAAGTATTGCTGAAGTCGGCACGCTTGATTTATGCGAAACTGCAAAATTGTGTTTCTACGTATCCAACAGAGTAATCTTACCGCAAAACATGTTGAGATTCGTCGATTTTCCGTAGAAAAAAATTTTATATTACACTTATGCAAAATCGTATCTAACGTGGTCACAACTGCCGTACATCGACGTTTCACCGAGAAGAACTTATGCACTTTCATCTGTTAAACTTAAATTATCAACCGAAAAATGCTTTACTATTATATCGTGTACCCACTAACACATGTTGATAGTATTAGTGAACTACAATCAAAACATTTATGACAATTATCAAACAGATATTAAACTATCGTCGAACGTCTATCGAATCAAAAACATCTTTCGAATTAATGTCAAACATCTATCGAACCGTTATCGAATGTCTATCCCACCACTTTTAATCCTAACTATACACACTGAGTTCCCAGAAACCTCAACTTCAATTTCTAAATCGAGATCTTTTCGTATTTCTTTTCTTTTTCTTTGAACCAACAGTCGTCGAATGGTACCGCCATGTATCGTGTTCAACGAATAGAACCATATCAACGTCGACAAGATGTCCGAAATTGACCCGAGTATGATTAAACATCGCGTCACGCGTATGTAAAACGTACGCACGTACGTACATACTACACATAGCGTACATTCTTCATTTTAAGGACTTACAAAATTAGCAGAAATATGACAGTGCTCTGTCAGACTGACGTAACCTTGGTGTATTTTTTAACATTACAGTTCAAAAGTTAAATAACTGACACACTGATATCAATGGGCAATTTATTACAACGTCTGGATTTTAATCGAGTCACTTTCAATGCAAATTTCCTTTCACAAAGATTTGTGAATTAATTTTGACAGCTGCGGGCCTTGTACAGATTTTCTTTATTATTAGTATTTATATTTTTCAGCCATATATTTAGTATTTTATTATATTATTAATCCTCACATCTAACAAGCTATGCTTTAATAACGTTTATTATTTCCAAATCTGTGCAGTTCTGATATTTTTGTTAATCATACAGTGTCATCTTAAAATATATTAGATATCATATTAGATTTATTATTGTACATAAATGCTGCTTTAAATATTTATATACAGTATACAGGATGTAACTGAAATAACACCTACTAGTTACTCACATACAGTGTTATTCCTAATAAAATCTAAGTCGAAAAGCCTTCTACTATTTTACAATTTTTGCAATAGTTAACGAGATATAATATTAATTTCTAAATATTGCTGAATAAATGGATAAAATCAATGTATAAGACAATTTTGAAATATCTTTCCGTGTGAAATATTAGATGTACAACTTTGCTTCCGCCGTTTTCCTATAGATGGCTTTAGCGATAAGTGGTGGTCGAAATAAATAGATCATAGACGTCATACAATAAACTTGGGCAACATAACCCCATAGAAACATTAGTCGATTTGTGTCTGCATCATAAAGTTATTCTCCATTGAAAATGTCAGTTTACGAGCCAAATTCTCATTTGCGGGAGGTTTTAATTTTCTGCTTCAATATGAAGAAATCTGCGGCTGAGGCTCATCGAATGCTCTCAAATTCTTATAGTGAGGCCGTTATTAGTGAAAGAACGTGTCGTGAGTGGTTTCAACGCTTCAAGAACGGTGATTTTGACGTCGAAGACCGGCATAACGGTGGAAGAGAGAACATTTTCGAAGATGCAGAATTGGAGGCATTATTTGATTAAGACTCGTGTCAAAATCAAGAAGAATTGGCACGATCATTGGGGGTGACGAGCCATTTCAAAACGTCTCAAAGTCATGAGAATGATTCAGAAGTAAGGAAATTGGGTGCCGTACGAGTTGAAGCCGAGAGATGTTTATTTGCTTGTGAACAGCTGCTTGAAAGGCAAAGACGGAAGGGATTTCTGCATCGCATTGTGACTGAGGACGAAAAATGGGTTCATTACGATAACCCCAAGCGCAGAAAATCATGGGGAGTTCCCGGCCATGCTTCCACGTCGACCAAATCGAATATTCACGGCTCCAAGGTCATGCTCTGTATTTGGTGGGATTAGCTCAGCGTAGTGTATTATGAGCTGTTAAAACCGACTGAAACAATCACAGGCGATCAGTATCGAACGCAATTGATGCGTTTGAGCCGAGCATTGAAAGACAAACGGCCGCAATACAACGAGAGATACGATAAAGTAATTTTGCAGCATGACAATGCTCGAACTCATGTTGCCTAAAGTGTTCAAGATATACTTGAAAACGTTGAAATGGGAAGTCCTACCTCACCCGCCGTATTCTCCAGACGTTGCTCCCTCTGACTATCACTTGTTTGATCAATGGCACCGATCTGGCTGACCAGCACTTCCGATCTTATGAAGAAGTAAAAAATTGGATCGATTCGTGGATCGCTTCAAAAAAATGATCAGTTTTTCGACGCGGGATTCGTACACTGCTCGAAAGATGGAAAAAGTAGTGGCGATGGACAATACTTTGAATCATAAATGTATAATCACTTTTTACAATAAAGCCTCGAATTTCGGAAAAAAAACCGGCGGAAGCAAGTTGTACACCTAATATTTTAAAGATTTTCTTTTCGAAATTAATTCTTAAAGATATTTTAATTTATGTATTTTATATTATTAATATTTTAACTGTTTTATACGATTTAGACATTTTGCTCATTGGGTAACTAAAAAAGATATTGAAAAATATGCAAAATGGTAGAGGACTCAGTTTTTTATAGAAATAACACTATATGATTAATAGGGCGTTATTTCAGTTTTATAACCTGTATATGTACATATACATACATATACACATATAGGGTGTTCTGAAATTCGAATCAAAGTATTATATAGCAAGAAAGATCTCGAAAATTAAGTAAAAAGTTATTTGTAAATTTTTATTTTAAGCAGAAATTTTTGAAATATGAGGATTCAATATAACGAGTTGCAGCCTATATTTAGATATCACTTGAATTAGTGAGTGCGCTGAAATATACGCTTACCTACTCTATAATACTATTACCGCATATGCAATTCCCTCGCAGGTACCCTTAACATAGCTGTTAGTGAAAAAAAGGTTTCAAAACACCCCTTTTCGGGCACTGGCGATAAAAACCTCCCACGCTCTTCTTTTTTTTTTTTTGGGAACAAAAAAAATCAAAAGGTGTAAATGGGGGAAAATACGAAAAAAAAATCATAAATGCGACTTTTTTTCTGGAAAAAAATCCTTTTGGGACGTGCTGGTGGTACGGGGGATTGTATGTGAGGATGTTTTTATGATTTCGGTTTGCCCACGCAATTTTTTAAACGATACTGGAAAATTTTTGTAACTAATCTGTATTTAAACCCCTTTGATCCTCTAAACCGATTGGGGACTGCCGGAAAAAAATTTAAAAAACCCAACAACCTTTGTTTTGGCAGCACGCGTGAAAAAAAAATTTGGGGTTGGGTTTTTTCGATTTTTTTAAAAAAACCCCCAAAACATTGATTTTTTTTTTTACTTTCGGGCTCTACAACCATAGACCCAAAAAAATAAATCATAATTTAGGTGTAGTAAAAAAATTTCCAAATTTTTTTCCAAAAAGATACTTTAAAAATCTGATCTCTTTACGCGTGATACGATTATATGCCATTTTTTGGAAATTTTTTTGGATTTCTTTTTACACACCAAAATTTTTATATTATTTATTTTATTATTTTTTAAATTTTTTGGGGTTTAAAAAATTTAAATTTTAAAGTACATACGTTATACGGGGGGTTTGGAATCAAAATTAGCTGTGGAAAATTTCTGCAATCTAATTTTTTCCCGTGGGGGCCCCCAAGGGGGGCTACTCCCCCCCCCGTAAAATTAATTTTTATTAAAAATTCGTTGCCTTTTTGTACCCCTAATTTTTTTGGGTTTGCTAGTATTTTAAAAAAATTCTTTTTTGAGAAAAGGGAAAAATTTTGCGTAAAAATTTTGGGGGAAAGATTTTTTCCCAAATGTAATCTAACCCGAAAAAAGCTTTCCCTTCGTTTTTTGGCTTTTGGGGATAAAACACCTAAAAGGCTTTTTAAAAAATTTGGTTTTCCCCAATTTCCCAGGTGCCCCCTTTTTTTTGAAAAGATTCCTAAAGGGGCTCCTCCAGGGTTTTTTTTTGCCCCAAAAATTTTGATACTGTGGGGAAATATTTAGCGACCCGGGATATAAACCCGGGCAATTCAGGCCCCCCTGGGGGATTTTACAAAACATACTTTTTTTTCTGATCACTTCATGACGTAAAAATTTGAAAACTTTGGGTCCCACAAAATTTTTCCCCCAAGCTAAAAAAAAAAGGCTCCTTTTAAGGAGCAAAAACCTCAAAAAATTTTAATCGATAAATTTTTTGAATCTACAATATCTTTAAAGGGGAAACATGGATCTTGGATTCTTTTCCCCCAAAAGGGAAACCCCCAAATCCACTGTTGGGTTTTCCCAAATTTGAATCAAAACCCAAACCCAAGTTGTTTTTTTCACGCAGGGGTGCCAAGCAAGGGGTTCTTGTTTTTTTCCCAATTTAAACCCGGTTTTGTCCCAAATTTCGTGATTTTTAGGGTCAAAAGGCTGTAAAAAAAATTTTTAGTAAAAAACCCTTTTTCCAGTAATCGAAAAAATTTCCGTGGGACAACCGAATATAAATCATCCTTCTCATAAAACCAGTGTCACACCCACACGTCAACTGTTTGTTTTTTCCAAAAATTTGTCCTTTGGGGATGATTTAAATTGTCCAAATTAAACCTTTTTATCACCTTGTTTTTCTTTTTTTTCCCAAAATTAAAAGAAGATCCCCTTGGTGAGCGTTTGAGTCCCCCGTCCCTTTAAAAGGCGCTTTTTGAAAAATTTTGTACCTGTTTTCCCCGATTTTTCAGTCTCAGTTTGGGAAAAAATGCTTTAAAAATTTTGGGGTTCGGGAAAACAAAATGCCCTTTTAAAAAGGGCAATACTTTAAAAAAAAACTACAAAAACAATAACCTTTTAAACCAAATTTTTTACATGTTTTTTTTTCATTTTTTTTTTCAGAAAATTTCCCCCCTTTCCCCAAAACGAAAAAATTTTTAAAAATTTTTTTAAAAAAGAAAAAAAGGTTTTAAAAATTTAAAGATTGTTTTAAAAGGGGTACCTCCTTTAAGGGGGCATATGGGGGGAATATGTTTTTGGGGGGGGAACGTTATTTCAGCCCCACTACTTAAAATGTCATCTAAAATATAGGCGGCCCCTTTTTTAATTTTAAAACCCCAAAAAATTTTTAAAAATTTTTGCTTAAAAAAAAAATTTCAAATAACTTTTTAAAATTAAATTTTTTTGGATCTTTCTTGCTAATTTTATTTTTGATTAAAATTTAAAACCCCCCTATATTTTTATGATGTAATTACATATAAGGTTTTAAAACTGAAAAAAGCCCTTTTTAAACATATAGTGTTTTTTTTAAAAAAAAATGTTTCCTTACCTTTTTTTAAAATTTTTTTTATATTTTTTTTTTGTTCCCCCAAAAACAAAATGTCAAAAATGTATAAAACAGTTAAAAAATTAAAATAAAATATACAAAATTTAAAAATTTATTTTAAAAATTAATTTCAAAAAAAAAAATTTTTTAAAAATTTAGGGGTAAAAATTTGCTTCCCCCGGGTTTTTTTTTTTCCCAAATTCGGGGGTTTAAATTGTAAAAAAGGGGTTATACTTTATAATTCAAGTTGCCCCTCCCACTCTTTTTCCATTTTTCGAGCAGGTACAAAACCCGCGTAAAAAAAATGACTTTTTTGAAGCGATCCCAAAAACGATCCAATTTTTTTAATTCTTCATAAGAGGGGGAAGGGTCGGGTTCACCCAAAAATCGTGTGCCATTGCCCCAAAACCCGTGATAGTAAAAGGGAGCAACGTCTGGGAAAACGGGGTGAGGAGGTTTTTCCCTTTTAAATTTTTTAGTATGTTTTTAACCCCCCCCCTTTTGCAACATAAATTCGGCATTTTCAGCGAAAAATTTCTTTTTTCAAAACTCCGTTGTTTTGGGCCCCGTTTTTTTTCAACCCCCGGCCCTCAAACCATCAATTGGTTCGTATATCGCCTGTGATTGTTTCGGTTCCGGTTTTTTCACTCTAACCCAAAGCGAGCTAACCCCCCCAAAATTCAGGGGCATCCCCTTTGGACCCCTGAAATTCGATTTTTGGGGGGGGGAAACAGGGCCCGGGGGGAATTTCCCCAAAGATTTTCTGCGTTTTGGGTTTTATCGTAATGAACCCTTTTTTTGTCCTCATCCCAAGCGATAAAAAAACCCTTCCCCCTTTTTTTTGCCTTTAAAACCTGTTCACAAGCAAAAAACCCTCCCCGGGGTTAACTCGAGGACCCAAATTTCCTTCTTTTTGAATAAATTCTCTGACTTTGAACGTTTTAAAATTTGCTTGTTGATCGCCCTCCCCAATGTTTCGTCCCCTTTTTTGGGTTTTACCATTTTAAAACAAAAATTGCCCCCCTTCTGTCTTCGAAAATTTTTTTCCCCTTCCCCTTTAATGCCGGCTTCGACGAAAAAACACCGTTCTTGAACGTTGA